>NC_139952.1:14870736-15030736 GCF_963454915.1 Gymnoscopelus microlampas | reverse complement strand
CCACTGAATTATAATCTTTTCTAACACTTAATGATCTTGATTAACGTGCATTGGATTCATTTATATGACGATGAAAGCGTCATATTATTTCCAAAAGCTAGCATATGGTTGGTCGCAGCGAATGTGCAGCACAAGCACTTATGCTGCATACTGTGTGTAACAAAGTAACAAAGAGCGCCTCTCCTCACTGCAGGATCCTGCGTGAGGAAGCGAAGGTGCGGGAGGCAGAGGAGAGGAAGAGCAGAGAGGAGGAGGCGCGCCTCATGGCCGAACAGCAGCGCCTGAGAGACGAGGCCCAGCGCATTGAGGAGGAGAAGGAGGCGCAAGAGAAAGCCAGGGCCGACCAGGAAGAGAACGACAAGCTGCAGAAACAGGTCAGCTGGATCAGATGTGTGCAGCAGTGGTCATTTTTACAGCACATTTTGATTTAGTTTAGTCATAATCTTTTGAATAAAATGTCATTTCGTTTTTGTCATATTTTAGTCTTCTGAAATGTGTAGTCTAGTTTTAGTCGACTAGATATCATATCAAAGGATCTGCAAGCTCACAGCGCGTCACAAAGCGTTGTGAGTTTGTAGATCTGCTATTTTCAGAGCGCAACACCCGGGCGCAACCGAACATAAAATGACTTGTCTTTTAGGGATCTCTTATCCACTAGTCCCTCCCTAACATTTTAGTCTAGTTTTTATTTGTTGATGAAATTGTCAATATATTTAGTTTTAGTTATAGTCATCATAGCTTAGTTTTTTATTTTTTATTTTGGCCTTTTCTGCCTTTGTATTTTTATTGATAGATACAGTAGACTTACAGGAAATGGGGAGAGAGATGGGGAGTGACACGCAGCAAAGGTCGTCGGGTTTGGGATTCGAACCCGCAACCCGCTGTCAAGCTCTCAGGCACCTAGGTATTAGCCCGGACCGCTACGCCAGCTGTCCGGGCCCATAGCTCAGTTTTTATTTAGTATTCATCAGTGAAAAAAGGTAGTCGCCAAATATTTTTCGTCATAGATTTAGTTGACAAAATTAACACTGGTGTGCGTTATGCTTTATCGGTATTGACAGTGATATACAAGTTTACACCAACTAATGTGACTCCCTGTGATTCCCCCGCAAATTCAGTCAACCTTTCCATCATCTGGGTACATTTATACATGGGGTGGGGGGGAGTATATATTGTGTGAGCCCTAACCTCAGGCCTCAGTCTGACTGACTCACAGCCCCCACATCGACTGTCTGGCATCAGATTAACCAAGGAGAATATGTGCTGTCAAAGAGGATGTGTGTCATCGCGCGAGCCCCGACAGTCGGAGGCTGTCTTGTCCAGCCTGGCCAGATGCCAGCTGGTGACCTCCATTATAGCGTTAGCTCAGCATTTAGCGGGGGCTGAGAGAGCCATTGTGACTGTTGGCCTCAGTGACAGCTCTGTGCTGCCTCTTGTCCAGGCTCGGCATTGGAATGGGATGACAGCGTTGTAGGGAGGGACTGTGTCTACTGTGTCACTTCATGCCTGAAGTGTTCAGCAATGCTTCATGGCGTTCATGCTCGCTCTTGCCCTCCAGGATTTGCCCTGGTTCAATTGGCCAGTTGTTTAGCACTTATGGCGCCAGTGCCAGTATGGCTTTGTATTTTTAGCTCTTGGTTTAGTTATAGTATTGTGTCCTTGTGAATGAAAGGACTTTGAAACTTGTGTGGTATCGTTTAAATTGACATGTAATTTGAAGCATTTTTTCTGCCTAGACAATAGGTTATTGCCTAGACAATAGGTTATTAATTCTGTTTGGTTTGCTCATGACAGATGAGATTTATATGACATGTATGACATATCATTGTTTTCATCCCTCTGCTCATCACATCTGTTTAGTTGGCAGTGAGTCTAAACACCCAGTGAGCAGTCATGGAATCATTTATGGAACATACTGTATCAACTTTTGCCTGAAGGCAGGCCACTACTAAAGCTACCATGTGCTGCCACCTGGTGGTTTAAGTGCAAACTGATTCATTTACCAGAAACAAAAGGCCTTGCCCCGAGTATTTCAAAACAGGAGAGAGAAAAAAAGTATCCAATTATAATTATTCTGAAAGGTTGATATAATTAACTTAATATGTTCATTTGTTGATTGTTTCAGAAGGAAGAGGCTGATTCCAAGGCCCGTGAGGAGACCGAACGGCAGCGCTTGGAAAGAGAGAAACATTTCCAGAAAGAAGAACAGGAGCGGCTGGAAAGGAAGAGGGTAAGGAAATGAATTCTCTTCAGTGTCCAGTCAGTCCACACACGCAGCTTGATCAGTCTCTTGACAACAAACCAGTACACACATACTGTGTACATGCTGACCACTGTCATGACATCAAACCAGTTCACACATACATGATCACAAATGACATGTTGATAATTGACGGCACCTCCACCCTCTGCCCCTGGACAGCGCCTTGAGGAGATTATGAAGAGGACCCGTCGTAAGAGCGATGCTCTTCCTGATGCGGGTGACAAGGTTGGTGTGATTTGATATTCTCTGAGAAACATGACTACTAGTGACTAATTGATTCCGTTAAGAATCAAATGTAGAATTATCTGGTGAAAAGGAGACTACTGGAACACATGGCTCATCTTGAATGTCTTTTATTTACGGTACAAATTAAATAACATTTTGCGACAACAGTCTTTCCTCAGAATATAGTTGTCATGAACTATACCACAGATAATTATGAACTTGGATTTGGATTGGCTCTGAGGCATTCTTATAAATGCCAAATTCCGCCATTATCTCTTTACCTTACCTGTAACCTCACAGTGGCCATCAGCCGCTGTTAGTAACAAAGTCGTTTTCACTTTCAAGGTTGTGCTATACTGTGCCTTTGACCTTGTGCCAACTACCGCAGAAACACCAGTGCCAGTATCTTATGGTACAGCACTCCATTTTATGTACTATTGCTTAAATAACATTGGAATAAATCATCATATGTTGTTTTTAACAATTGCAGAAGGATGTTAAGGCTTCTCCACAGGTCAATGGCAAGGACACAAACATCAATGAAGGTATGATTTCTCTGTTGATAAGTGTGCTTTTGCCTTGGTACTGTAGTGTTGATGATTTGAAAACCATCTCAACACCAGTAATGTTGCCTATATTAGTAATGACAGAGACCACACATTGCACATTTCGTTACATAATTACATTATACTGTAGTAATTAAAAACATGAATTCATTAATTCCTTGCTTATTCATATTCATCTTTCCTTCAGGGCCTGTAAACCAGCAGAGTCCTCGGGAGCCTGTGAGTAATAGCGCCGCAGTCATCAGCCAATCACAAGGTGTCTCTGGCTCTGTCCTGAATGGTGTTCAGCCAGCCTCTCACCAGAACGGCCTCTCAGCTAATGGCGAGGCAGCTGACTTTGAGCAGATCATCAAGCTGAACAATGGTGGTAATCCCGGGCAACAGCCTAGTGGCAGGGGCACTGAGCCAATCTTGGCCTTTGAGGGAGGAGAGCCCTTCCTGATGAAAACAGGTCCAATGAAACCTCAGCATGTTGCAGGTACAGCTCCTGGATACACTAAGTTATAGATTGTCCATGCACTGTATTGTAAAGAGCTCACTTCTAGAAATAGTTAAGTATGTTAGACTTGTAAAATGGAGGCTTCAACCCTCTCCTGTTGATTCAAGCTTCACGCTGGTAGCCTCAGGGCCTCAGTGATGGGGGAACTGTGTTCAAAACCAAAAATGAGTTCCTATAGCCTTGTTTCAGCATTTCACTTGATTTGGCAAGAAGCACTGGAGATAGAGCAAAGACTCCCAAAGTAATTCCAGTGCCTCCTGCAGAGTCTTGAACACAATTCAAGATTTAATTATCAACGAAAGCAAACAAGAACCATAAGGATTTACACCCATTTGGTTCCAATTGTGTTTTATCACAAACCAAATATTAACCCTTGAATTATTGTCTCCGCCAGGCTGGCCAAAGACCGGAAACTATGTTTCCGCTCCTGTCCGTCTGTGTGTCTGTTTGTTTGTCTGTCTGTCTCTGTGCCTGTGAGCAGCTAACCTCCGGTACCACTGGACAGATCGGCATGAAACTTGGCATGCACACTCCCAGTAGGCCAAGGAATAAACATTCAGGCCCATTTCTGCCTTACAAGATTTTACACCATTTTGCGTTTACTTCTAAATACACTTTGCTGCTACTCCTACAGATTTTGTCCAAAACTCACGTAAATCGGTACACATTACCTCTGGAGTCATGTAATCAAGATGTATCAGCCAATTGGCCACGATTGGCTTTCAAAGTTTGCATGAAGGGCTTGTTTTGCACAAAATTCCACAAATAACGTGCTGTGAAACTTCACATGCACACTCAAGGAAGGACCTCCCCCCCAATGTTTTCCAATTGGCCTCATGGTGGCGCTATACCACACTTTGGCCTATAACCCCTGTAGGTTGTACATTCAAAATGTTTTCTCCCCTGGATTCCTTGGTCCGTTCGATTTTTCATATTCCATTCCCATTGGCCATGATTGACTTCCAAAGTTTGTGGGCAGGGCTCGTTTTGCTGCAAATCATGAACTGATCCGATCAACCCCAAATTTTTATCACACATCAAATTTTAATCTAAACAATGCAGAGCCAAAAGCAATTTCACTAACACCCACAGGGAGCAAAATGCTACAAATGCCACTGTTTGTAATCCAAATGTGCTTTCACTTCTGCTCACTCCTGTGTGGTAGAAACGCGCACAGTTGCACCGTCTGTCGTACAAACTCTATTTCCCCCACAGCTTCCTCGTGTCCTGACAGCTGCACTCGATGACTGACACAGGGTAGGCCTGGGTCGGCAACCCGGCCTGACAGAGACCTGCATTCTGAGCAGCGCACTTTTCTAGTTCAAATTATATTCTGAAATAGGGCTTGTTGAATATTAGATTAAAAAAAATTATTGGTGTTTTATTTTTTTGTTGATTAACAAAAATGAATGATCCTCTGATTTATACTTAGTTGAGTACCATTGTGGCTCACCGAACATAGCCGATCTACAAGTTCACAGTGTGCTCTAGTGCGATGCGTTGTGAGCTTGTAGATCAGCTATTTTTGGTGCTGGACACATGTGTGCAACTAAGTATAAGGTATTTGTCCTAATGAAGATCTGAATAGATCAAAACGTTGACAACCCAATAAAAATACAGCAGAGCTTTTTTAGCATCACGAGTGTGCAGACTCAATTCTTTGTTATGATACTTTTGCTTGTCTTGCACCTGGGCCACGGATGTGCGTGCACTACCTTCTTCATGCAACTAAGTATAACTCAGGCTTTTCTCCTCTGTTTATGTCTCCACTTCCTTATTCCCTCTGCTTCCAGAGGTCCTGTGAGTCCTGAGGCTTCCAGGGAGATGCATCTTTCTGACTCTGGTTGAGCTAAGAGATTTGTGCCCCCACACCGCAGCAGATTATAAGGAAGTGTGCCAAAAGAAAAAACTATGGACTGCTTGAGGTTCTCTGTAATATCTCCAAACTGCAGAGGATAAAACAGAGGAACATGACTCAAAAAGAAAAAAGAAGAGACTCAAAAAAAGGAACAAAAAAAAGCAAGTATTGTCTGTCTAAGTCACTGCGTGTCATGGTGCAACATTTGATGAGTTTTACTGAAATGTCACATGGCAATTTATGGTGCACCTTAAACATGACTGACAGTGTAACACATTTTAGAAAATATAAGACCTGGAAATACATACTATTTGACAGTGGTTATTATTATTATCGTTGTTATGATGTTGCTATTGTTATCTTAAGTTGAACAATGTGTGTGTTTGTTCTGTTTGTCTTGAATTATTGAGTTATTTAACTTGAGGAGCATTGTAAGGATTGACCACAGACAGTGTATGTAAATGTATAATGAGCCTAGCTGCTAGGCCTCCTGCCATAGGGGATCTGTGGAATAAAGCTTTATGAAAGGGAGTTGGGTTTGTCTGTCTATCTCCATATGTATCAATAGGTAGCTGGTTCTGAAAACCAGGCAAGGTTCAGCCAGGCCTACTTTTTGTTTGAAACTTGCTCTCACATCTCACAGTTTTTGATGGTGATACCGAAATGATATATTTCTAATCAAAGTTGCAAGAGTTTACAATACGCACTTCCACAATTCTGGCTTTTTGATTTGCATAATATATCCTTGCTTCCTACAAAAGATATTTATGTTCAGGCCCATCTCCAGAAGGTGGCAGTACTGTACTTTAAAACAAAATGGCACCAAAACAGTTCTGTTCTCATTATTTTTCTGCTGCTCTGTGATTTAGCACTGAAGCCTTTCAAAGTCACAATAAAACTGTATAAATATCTATGAACGATATAAATACAATGAGGAGATCAAATGTACTATAAACTATTAATATATGAAAAAAGTTACATTTGGCCAAGGCCAAATGGTTCAATAGCAGTTTGACATATCACAAATATTAAATTAATAGGTCTCATACTGCCTCAAGAGCATAGTCAGGAGCCATCACTGGCTCTTGCTTCAAGTCTATTCACTAATAGACTTGAATATAACGTATCCTGGAGTTGTTCCTTCACTGTAGAGTGGCTCCCCCAGGCCATCCTTGTAAATAAGAATTTGTTTTAAGTGACTTGCCAGGTTAAATAAATGTTGATTCAAATACATACATACATACATACATACATACAGGGTTCCCGCGGGTCCTTAAAAAGTCTTAAAAAGTCTTAAAAAAAATATCGGGAATTTAAGGTCTTAATTTGTCTTAAATTTGACCGTAGGTATTAAATTTGAAGTTGATGTTTTTAAGGCTCATGGGAAAATGAAAGCCATAAACATCTGTGCGTATTCTAGTGTTCAGTTTTCCATAAAGATGTATCGGTAAGCTCCATCTCTCTCCCATTGAGTTGAGAGATTTTGAGAGAGACGCACGCACGGTGTTATTCCATAGGCAATAGCCCCGCCCTCCCCTGTTTCACTCCGTCTCTCATTCACACAGCTGTAGCTGATGAGCATGTCTCGTTTGCCCGGCCGTCTGCTCTGCTGGATGTTGCTCGTTAATTCATTTGCTCCAGGTGTCTGTGTAAGCTCAGAAGCCCATCTAAGTGGGCATTGGGCAAAAGCATAGCCTCTGCGACCGTTTTGTTTCACAAAGATGGCAGTAGTTGAGTGCTGTTTGGCAGTACTTGTTGCTACAGAGCATGCTAACGAGTGCTACGTGCTAACAACGAACGGATGTCACCGGTTACAATTTGGAATCGAAACGAGGAACGCTTTCCCCTCAGCTGTCATCAGGCAACAGAGTTTCAAGTGATAGGAAAAATGTTTGACTGATCAGAAGTAAATCAACTTGGATGCTGTTGTACACACACACACACACACACACACACACACACACACACACACACACACACACACACACACACACACACACACACACACAGTGCAGTGATTCTCAAAGTGGACCCCCAGGAAGTTCCAGGGGGTCCCCAGCTAAATTATAGATAGTTAGGAACCAAATGGACCCTTATGGTTCTGTAACTCTAGTGCAGGGGATTTGGCGGACCCCCTGTAGTAACTCTGAGGATCCCCTAGGGGTCCCGGACCCCCTGTTGAAGACCCCTGCTCTAGTGTACAAATGGAACCATTGTACAATATAAATTGGGGTCCCAGTGCTATAAATGCCATTAGGGGTCCGTAGTCTAATGCATGTCAAACTGAAGTTAAAATAGTTGAGAATCACTGCTAGAGTCGTAAACATCTTCTCTTATATGGAGGTCCTTGGCTTATCTTTTCAAATGGGGGTCTGCGGGCTAATAAGTGTGAATTTGGGGGTCCTTGACATGAAAAAGTTTGAAAACCACTGGTGTAGGACACACACACACACACACACTCAAGCAACCTAATGCTTGAGACACACTCATTTTATTGATTTTTAAAGGCCTGATCTAGAAAAATACAAATGTCTATTTTAAAAAGGGTGATGTTTATTTTATATCACCAGCCAGAGATAAGACGAGAATCAATCTCTAATAGGCTTATACAGTAAACAACACACTCACAGCCTTTGATAAACAAAATATATATACTGTATGCCCATAACCGCTCTATGAGCTTGTAGATCTATTTTTTGGAAAAATCGTGGGTCTTTGAATATGTATATACAGTATATATATTTTTAAACTCAAATCTTTGCTTCTGGGGGATTCTACATGTGTTCTAAATCCTAACAGTGTTTTGAAAAACCTTATGTTGCTATCAGTGGTTATCAAAAATTATGTATTTGGCCGTGGACCCCATCTCAAAATGTTTAGTTCCAGGGACCCCCAGAAGTTGTAACAGAGTTAAAGATGTTCGCTTTAAAAATATATATATTCAAAGATTTGCAAACTTTTTCACGATTATTCAAAAATGGCAGATCTACTAGCTCACAGCACGGCGCTATGAGGTTGTATATCTGCTATTTTATAATAGCCAAAGAAATCTTACAATGACACACAGACAGGGCCGGTGTGTCCATACAGGCGACCTAGGCGGCCGCTTAGAGCGGCAGTTTTGAGAGACGGGAAAAAATAATGATAATAAATCGGTAAAATCAGAATTAAGTAACATAACCCTAACCTAACCCTAAAACCGAAATAAAGTAGCCAAAAACGTATCATAATCCGCCCAAAACCCGGAAAAGTTTGCGCGCGCACTTTGCCCCCGCATGCGCGCATCAGAGGAATCTCGCCTAGAGCGCTGATCAGCCTAGAACCGGCGCTGCACACAGATGCGTTCCCGGTCTTAATGGGTTAATAGAAGTTTTACCACCCGCTGGCCCGCACTCCCATTAGCCAATTTCAATAGGAAGACATTGTTGTGACATTTATTTGGGTCTTAAATTACATTTGTTGAGGTCTTAAAAAGGTCTTAAAAAGTCTTAAATTTGACTTTCCAAATGGTGCAGGAACCCTGACATACATACATACATATCAAAAAATGTATAACCAAGGTGTTAAAATTCACAAAGTTAGTAATCACTGGATAATT
This sequence comes from Gymnoscopelus microlampas, assembly GCF_963454915.1. Taxonomy (NCBI): domain Eukaryota; kingdom Metazoa; phylum Chordata; class Actinopteri; order Myctophiformes; family Myctophidae; genus Gymnoscopelus; species Gymnoscopelus microlampas. The sequence continues at coordinate 15,021,727 of NC_139952.1, read as the reverse complement.
TACATCTGATGAAGAAAAACTACACTGGCTAACAAATGTATAGCCAGTGAATAAAAGTAAATCAATTAATGTTAAGTGTATTTAATAGCAGAAAACCTACACAGAATTTGTCCATGCTAGTCAGAAGGAGCAATTGGTAGCTATTCTCTGGCATAGCTCCAGCGCTAACTGAATAAGATATGAAGGTGGTATGATTCACTGACTGGTTATTCACAAGGACATTAATGATCATCAGGCATAGCAGTGCCAGGTACCAAATGTTAGTTAGATGGAGCCATCACCACCTCAACTCTAAATTTACCACCAATATGGGTGGCAGGTTTAGTATTAGCTAAGGAGGAAGTTACTGACGCTGATGAAACAGCATAGACCAGAAAAACTGGTTTTGCTGGTGACCAGGTATATATAGCCTATATTTCACCTATATATCTCGAGGGCTGATTATTGAACTGATAATCTCCTGCACCGTTGGACTGATCGGCGTGAAACTTTGCATGCACACTCCCAGTAGGCCAAGGAAGAACATCTGCCCCAATTTTGTCAAATCGGCCTAATGGTGGCGCTATAATAGCCTGCTTCACAGTTTGTCCTGTAACTCTTGAACTGTATGTAGTACAATCAAAATATTTCATTGGATCATGACACAACTCCCCTAGGCCCTGCCTGGCCATTTGTGCCAGACTAGATTTCCTGCCATTTTGCGTTTTCTTCAAAACACAAATTTTGTCCAAAACTAACAAATCGTTACACATTACTCCGGCATGTGATCAAGATGTATCAGTTTGTGGGCCCCAGCCTGGCGGAGACCTGCGCTCCGAGGAGCACACTTTTCTAGTTATTTGTCAGTTGCTCTAAGTCTAGGTTATACAGTGAAAGGACTAACACCAAATGGTACAGAGAGCAAAGGCCGCAAATATGTTTGTGTGAGACTTGGTGTCCTCTTGCTAATAGATGCACTATCATGTATCGTGCACTTTCACAGTCAAATATAACAAGCCTTGTGGTGAGACCTTAATGTCATCACTAGGCAACTCATTCATAAACAGAACTCTCATTACTACACAGTCCACTCTCTTTTTGTTACAGTGAATGTGTCGTACTCTTGCTAACATATCAAATGTCAGTACAAGACAAATGTCTAACAAGATAAACTGGACATTGTTGAACTATGACCATTTGCCAGTGAAATGTGATTGGACACTGAATCCCAGTGGGAAGACAGGCGGTGCTGTCTGCATCTGTTTGCTCTGTTTTGGACAGATCTACGTAATGGGGGTATAATTAGAAAGCTGGCTCACCATACAATGCAAAGCTGCAGACAAAGAACATCTCTGCTTCTGTACACATGGCCCCTACAATCACTAATATGATTTACTTTGCAGCCTCAGGAGCACTAGAATGTAATTTATGGCTTCCCAACATCACCATACATTCTCTTTGTCGTAATTCTCAGTTTCTGCATGGTATATTTTCCTGGTAACATCTTGACCAGTGAGCACCATGAGTTCTGCCTTGCAGAATACAATAGTGTTGGTAATAGGGAACATCCTATTGAATAACTTCCTCTCTATGTTCCTGGAAGGTCAGCGTTTGCATAGTAATTTCATGGTTCTACGATATGGAAACTACCATGGTTCAGCCAGGTGAGCATGTACTGTGTGAGCGATTTCTTTTACGTTTTGGGCCCATTCCACATTACTCAAAGTGGTATGGGTAGTATCAGTGGGGTTTGGCAGCTTACATTAGTAGACATTGAGGAGAGAGCTAAGTGGACAATGCTACCTAATTTTATATTGGTTCTCTGCCAAATGTCACAGAAAATACTAATATACAGCACAATGAATAGCACTGAATGTGAATCTATACTGACACTAACCCTCACATGCCAAGCAAATTTATAATCTTGCCTGAATTATGTTTTCAACCTTCTGCTTGTTTAGATCCTACACAGTGATTTCAGGCAGCTATCATCATTACTCGTCATTCACATGGTGGCCATTTTGCTCTTATTCCGTGAACAGGGAGGGATTGGGGGGCTATGACGTAAGAGCAAAACCTCCTGCGAAGTACTCGTCTTGTATAAAGTCATTTGTGTGCAAGCACCTAATCCACCCACTAATCATCAAGGTACAGTGTCTGAATACCATTGCACCGTGACACTCAAAGCATAACAAAAAAAAACTTTGAGTGAGAAGGATCTAAATAATTCAGTTGAATTTCCTCCTAGAGGCCAGTACTTTTGGTTTCACTTTTACTGCAATACACAAGGTAAGGGATTGTCTATTCTCATTCTCTTTCTTTTTCCAACACCTTAGACTTGAATGCCTGAAAGAATTTGATAGCATACCTACTTTTTGTTTAAACAAAGTCTAAAGGTTGCCTTTCATCATGTTTTAAATCTGAGTGTTAAAAGCTTGTTGGTGAATTTGGCTTCATAAACCCTGCATTCGATCACAAAGTAGGCCTATGTCTAACGCAACAGAAGCAGGATCTGTGTAACTAAAGACTACCACAGGGCATAGACTCAAATTTGTAGGAAGAAGAAAATAGGTCAGAGACCGAGGGTATTGCTTTAAGCTGTGACTTCTATGCTTGTGAGAGTATGTCTTGAAAATATCCTTTCAATAAGAAAACTGTTAAATCAATGACACAGACAATCCTATAAATTACTTTGTTAATTTACTGTGAATTGTTGATGCTTTTCTTTACACATTGTAACAACAATAAGTAGGCTCAAATGTGATCTAAACACCTTTGCCTTTAACTTTTACCATAATGTATGATTTGATTGATCAGAATTATTTCGATTTTGCATCTGGGTTGTCATCATCGGTTATCTAAGAAAATAGGAGTGAATAGGATCTAATCCTGTTTTGCAACAACTCAAAAGAGGAAACTACAGTTTCACCATTGTCAACTGGAGCGGTATGGGGGACTGAGCTGCATCTCATTTGGGTCTGTCCTTGAAATGGCTTTTAGATAACAACAGATGAGCTGTCGTGATAGGCCTTGAGGACTTGTTTTTCAGTATGGATGTTATGTTCTGCAGAACAACCCAACATATGTGAGCTCAACTAAGTTATGAAAATGTTTAGGAAAGGTGTTTTACTTTGTATACATTATTTATACTGTCTAGAGTAGACTGTAGACAAATTAGTTTATATAGAGCCATGCCTCAAGGTATCCTGATGCCTATGCAAATGTTATGATATGTTATTACTATCACTCTGAATACTGCAGTCACTCTGGCTCTGGTACAGACTGCAATGCTGTTTTGAATAATGTAAACACAGGTGTCTTTACACTGCTGACATGCGCAATCGTGACAGCAGCGACTAAAGATGGCATTCAACAACACTATATTAATCCCCCTCTTATTATTTCATGGGCTGGGCACTGGGGTCATATGCCAACATAATGATGCACAGCCCTATGACAAGATAAACGGCACGTGTCTAAGTAATACTGTAGTTATAGGAACTTCACTGCTGCGGCTTGACACGAAATAGTAACAATAGATGATGACATTATCTAGTACTTCAACTAACTATATGCATTTCACAGCAGCAAAAGCAACTATGAGAAACAGTGGTGGCAATGTGAAACCACTGCAGATTGATTCCTACCATACTCCATGTGAAAAGAATGAATACTGGTATTTTTAACCATTTTTTAACCATACTGAAGCAGAGATATAATGCAAAGTAATGGCCAAATAGTTCTACACATAGTTCCACAGGCCTAAAGCTTCCTGACAGGTGTGTGTGCTTCATCACCCGCCTATCAGACACAGGCAGATGGGACAGACAGTGTTATGCGGATCAGATAAAAATAGTGTGCTATAAATGAATACGAAGCTTCAGGCTGTGTTGAAAAAAGTTCCATGCATTTGTGTGGAATTCCAACAACAAGGGTGTAACAACATGTTAATTGATAGTTTGGGGGTTTTACAAAGTCCTATAAAGGAAATGCAAATGTTGCAACGGCTAGTTTCTGCATTTTAATCTAATCTTAATGTCCTTCAGGTCAGATGAGAAAGGGGGGTGGATGAATGGCACTGAAGTGGTATCTAGTCAAAGCAAAGACACACTCCTACTGCACTCAGGCACTGTTCGATAGTTGCCCACTGATCCTAATAGTTAGCATGGGTTAAATGCACAGGGCAAATTCCAGGTATGTGCAATATTGTCAATTATTTGTACAAGCTTTTGTTTTATTGGATCTTGTTTACTTGATACGCTTATTTGTTTTAGCGCTTGCTCATTTGATTTTCCAATGTTTCTCATGTGTTTAAGAAAGTAGGTAGCTTATATATTGCAATTTTACCGTAGCACTAGGTATACTCTTAGTTGCTTGTTTTAGACGAGAATGCACTAAAGACTTCTGGTGATTATTAGCTTTCTTGCCTACCTATGTTGACCTAGGTATGCACTTATTGTAAGTCACTTTGAAAAGGCCTCTGCTAAATGACTGTAATGTAATGTAATGTAGACCTACTCCAACCAATAACATTTAAATCCCTGATTGGTCAGTGGCCACAGGGGAGATATTGCTCAACCACTACTTATCAACCAGTATGGGCCCCCCTACCCCAGACCAGGCACAGGGACTGAGAGACCACCCCAACCACACTGCAGTGCAGACAGATGTTCAAGTTATTGTATTACTCTATGGTACAGATTGGTCAAAATGACGTTGTAGTAACTTTCGGATAGCAGCTTTAAAATATATCAAGAACCTGTGTCCAAGGATTGATTTACTGCAGTTTAGAGATTACTTGAAAGGTGGGCGTCATTCAGACTGGCTGCAGCAGCAGAGCGTGGCTGTGTTGCTGCTTGTAGGAGAGCTGGTGAAATTTGACCCCTGCTGCTGCAGCTATACGCTCTGCCTCACGGTCACACGGCGTCCAGGGTTGCCATGTCCGCTTATTATAAGCGACTTTGGGCTTGTTTTAAAGTAGCTTGTAAATGTGGTGGTTGCGGTTTTTTGGTATTCTTTCTACATTGTAGTTGCTTATTTGGGCTTGTTTCCTAAATGTCGTTTAAACCAGAAGTTCTCAAACATTTTCATGGCAAGGACCCCCGTTGTACCCCCCCCCATTCAAGATTTGTGTTGTTAAAATGTTGAATGTTCCAAAATTACTTTTTTCCCCTCAAGATTTTTTGTTGTTGTTTAAAATAACAGATCTGCAAGCTTACGATGCGACGCATTGTGAGCTTGTAGATCTGCTATTTTCAAAAAGCCATACCCTAGTCGCTTCTTATGGGCGTGTTTTCCTAGACCTCTCTCGCAACATCTGGCAACCCTGCACAGCGTCTCGCGCGACTCCTCCTAATTAGATCGATTGGTAGCAGCAGCGTTAGCGAATGGTCGTTATCACATTTTTAACAAACATTACCTTCACCCTCCGACACGGTGTAAACATGTATACTAGGCGTGATATTTTTTATTGAGTCACAGTGACATCAATGCAGGTACCGAGCGGTGAACCGAACGGAATTGGACCGTCCAGGCTCTGGTAAATAAGAGGACATTGCATTCCGTGCGTTTGTTTTCCGTGTTGCTATGCTAGCTGCTAGCTTAGCCGCGCGTCGCAAGCTAGCAGCTGCAGGTATCGAGCTAGCTAACGGGATATTGTCAGCGTTGCCATGTCCGCCTATTATAAGCGACTTTGGGCTTGTTTTTCTCTTAAGGTGCTTGTAAATATTGGTAGTTCCGGTTGTTTGGCTTGTTTCTAAATTGTACTTGCTTATTTGGGCTTGTTTCCAATGTTTCTTTTTAATCATTTGTATTATGGCTGAAACTGATGGTTCTAAAAAATGTTCATGTCAAGGACCGGTTTTATTTATTTATGAATAGCTGTGATCCAGTCGCTTCTTTTGGGCTTGTTTTCATAGACCTGGTTGCTTGTTTTTAATCTCATAATCTGGCAACATGGATATTGTTCTTTCAGATCAAACCAGGAAGGAAGGAGGCAGCCTAGCTTCACTTTAAGCCTCGTCTTAACCACCGACTGACGGGGAGAAAATACCACGGCCAGTCTGGTGGAACCAGTCGAACGGTATGTAGTTGTAGTTAGTGATCACTAGCCAATTGATGTGTCCATCCCCCCATTCTTTTTTCTTTTTTTAAAATGACGCATAAACGCAAGCACAACAAGTGTGTCTCAAGTAGGTGCGTTGAACTACTTGGTGTTAAAGCTATCCTTAGCTTTGGCGTAGCCATGGATCAAGACTAGTATAGATGTATTTTATCTTATACATTTGCATATCTATGATCCGAAAGTAAAAGTCAGACTCGATAAAATACATCTATGATAGTCTTGATCCAAGGCTAGCTTTGGTGCCAGCTTAAATGATACCATAAGTTTTACTTTAAGAAATAAATAAAATGTAAGGCTTCTATCCAACTCGTCATGTCGTGTGGGTGGCAGCTGTTCAATATTGGGTACCCATGCATTAATTAACAACATGGTTGCGCCAGCCATCAAAACAAATTGTGTAAATAATGAGTGTCTTGTGTGTTCTCTGCCTCTCTGCCTTCCCCCACTCTATCTGACGCACGCACTCACTCACTCACTCACACTCTCTCTATCTATCTCTCTCTCTGGGGGGGCGAGGGTGATATCAAGGGTAAATAATACCCTTAAGCAAAATTAATGAGCTAATAGACTGGATGGCCATGATACGGTAACTGTATATCATTCCAGGCAGTCACCGATACAATATAATAACACTAAATACATTATTATTATTAAACAAGGATCTGTACCACAACCTCAGCAACAAATGCTGCCTTTTGCCTTCAGTACAGTCAGCTAGGGTCTGGGTTGATACTGGTAAGAGTCTCATGAACAACAAATACAATGCGTCTCCCTTTGATTGGACCCCAGTCCACATTGGCAAACAGCTCACATACTGGCTTGTTTTCAAAGTAAACAAACGGATACAGTTACTAGATGAGTCCACATCCACGATGGGCCTGATAACCCAGATGAACATTGCATACCCATACTCACCTGCCACAAAGGACCATAAAGTCAGATATTTTGTGTTTGTGGTTGTCTTCCTGCATACTGCATGCTTTGCTTTTCTGGAACCAACCACACATGCTTGTATCTCATGTTCCTATCTCGATTAAGACTTCGCTAGAATTAGGCACAGAAACCACATCCTCTGTAAGACTAATGAAAAGGGTGCTATATTATACTAGGTCAGTTGAAATCTTGCAATTGAGAGAGGCCCCTGATTAAAGACTGGACTTGTCCAGTTGTGTTTGGCTATGCCATTGTGGCTGTACACTGAATGCTTACGGTGAATTGGTGGATTCATAGATAGACCTTAATTGATCCCGCAGCACAGCAGAATAGATGCAGAGTAAGAAGAGAATAGACCATAGGAGCTGCTGGGATTTTTGGCTTAAATGTCCTGCCTGTGAGACCAACCTGCAACCCTAAGCCATTCTAGTGGAATAATCTGGTGAAATATTAATACTTTGTCCTATTTCCTTTTGTTAAATGTCAAATGTCAATGTCTGTTCCTGGTGGAACATTCAGGTAGTGCTGTCAGAACGAATTTCGGTATGAAAAGAATGCTAAAAATTGCCTTTCGAATGTAGTTTTATTTTATATATATATTTGTTTATTTTCCTGACCTACCACCAATGCGAAAACAAATGCTTTTATCACGTCACGCATTATCAACAATAAAGTTTGAGTGCATGCATTGCACACAAAGTTAAGAACTTATGGTCGCTGCCACACCACCCAATGTGTCTGTGTTGTGCACGCTCGACCGCGTGCGTGTCTGGTCACGCTGAGACACGCCACGTTGATTCTAGCCTTGCGTAGCCAGACTATATCACTGCATGGATGAGTCTGGTGCTTCTATGAGGAAGTTTTTTTTCTAAGGGGGCGGAATCAAAACAATGGCTCAGTCTGGACGCAATTGGTTAGACCTACTACCAATTACAGTCTCCCATATTATATACTGGGCCCTGATTGCTCACCCCAGACTAAATAGCTAAGGGCAAATTTTTTTTGCACTGGCAGTTTCGTCTGGTCCCAGGCTACGTTGATTCAGCGCAGAGGCAGGCAAGACTCCTCCCTTCCTTAAAGTTTCCCCACTTGAAAGTTACGTTTAAAGGGATATTTCACTTTTAAAAAACGTAGGTCATTTTATCGTCTACTCAGGTTTTTGTGAGCCCCACGGACAGTTTTTAAGTTGCTTGATTCAGTATTTAGACATTTGATATTCATTTTATCAGACACACCCCCTTCCTATACAAACCCATTGTAACTTCAAACTCCATTTTAACCATGTTAGATTAATCGGAAACACCCGTCCTTGGTTCTAGGGACTGATATTGTCTTTCTAATAGACGAGGAGACCGTATTTTTATATATTTTTATACAAAAGATAAAATAAATGAAAAGTAATCGAAAAAACACGGCCCCCTCGCGTATTAGGAGGGCAGAATGAGTCACGAGAACCAAGGACAGGGTGTTTTTGATGAATCTAACATGTTACAATGGGTTTGATAAAATGACTATCAAATATCTAAATACTGAATCAAGCAACTTCAAAACTGTCTGGGGGGCTCGCAAAAGCCTGAGTAGACAAAAAAATGACCCAAAATTGGTTTGAAAGTGAAATATCCCTTTAAGAAACTTTAATAATTATGACAACAGCGACGGTTTTTATGTAACATTATCCGTCTGTAATGTAGAGGAGCTCTTCTCTGCTTCTCTCTGTCACACAGCCGTCCCACTCAACAAGCAGTTGAGCTGCAGCTCCGCCTCAGCCGATCTGCAAGCCCACAACGCGTCGCTGATGCAACGTTGTGTAGGCTTGTAGGTCAGCTGTGTTCCCTGCGCGACACCGTTGTACACTGAAGCAAAATCACGCACTAGGCAGGAACGCACAGATATTATATATGTGTGGAATTAGATTAAAGCCATAGCCTTTAACTAATATAGTGGGTTTCACTATTTTGTTTAGCCTGGTATTATAGCATTTGTATGTGCACGTATTTGTTTATTATTGTACAACTATACATTATTTGATTTAATTATAAACAATATTATTATAAAAAATACACAGACATGGCACACTAATTAGTAATTACCATTCAGTACATGTTTGTGAACACTGCACAGCCTCGATAATGAGGGGACCGGTAAGCATGCAAATATGCATGCAGACTTTTAGTGCCTTTATGCATGTCTAATAATTAAGCTAGCTCTTGACGGATGCATTTATTGTGCACCACTCCCTCTTCATTGCTGACTTTTTGCTGACGTGACTTACAGAGCAACACATTTCATTGCAAACAAAGGTGCTCTTTGAGGTCAAGGCATTCACAGTTATGTTAACAAAAGTTTAAAATTCTTTATTAGAGCATGGCTGCCACTGTGAGTACTTGATTCCACCCTGACAAATGCTTCTCACTTCTGATATGTGTAGGTGTCAGCCATGTTCTTTTTGACTAGTAGTTGGTCAGAAAGCTTATTGTTGGTATCAGCCTGTTAGACCTGAAGCCTGGTGCCTCCATATACTCTTTGCAGTCCCCATCCCTGCATTGCATGTCAAACATACTGTAACATATGCTCCTTAGTGCTGTCCCCTAGTCGATGCGTTTTTTTTGGGGGGGGGGGGGGGTACATGCGCGGTAAACTAGCACGAGAAGCACACGTTGCAAGAAGTGGAGAAGGAGTGGTTATATCGCAGGTGAAAACGAAAGTGAAAACAACAAGTTTGGAAGCATTTCGATTATGAAGGACACAGACCCTAAAAAAAAGTCCAGCGTTTACTCTTTAAAGCAGCTAGCACTTGTTGCATGCACGCACCCCCCCTTGTAAACCTTATAAAACGACTCCGTCGACTCTGCATTAAACCCGCGACTCTGAGCCGACTCAATAAATCCTAAGTCGGGGACAGCCCTAATGCTCCTATTCCGGGGCTATTTCCTATGTCTAGTTTAGTGATTGTGATTGAAAGTTGTTAAAATTTAATTTTGACTGGTGGTGCCCAACTTAAGTCAAATATTCCTGAAAACAAGGTTAGGTGTGGTTGCAGCATAGCACTGCCACACTATTTCATATTATCAAACATTGTATCCCCTTCTGAGATTTGGTCGGAATCAGTCAGATATACAGATGTATGCAGTAGCATTTGTTTCTCATTTGACCAGCATGGTTTTACACTTTCAATGCATGGGCATTGCGTCACCTGTCATGTATAGTTTTTGTTGGAAATATATTTAGGCTAATCCTACCAGGCAGCGTGTGACTGAAAAGAAACTTTCCATATTTTTTTCTTTACCAATTATTTTAATGATGAGTTCTTTGTCAAATTATGTTACACATTTTCTCAGTAATGTGAGACTACCTCTCAGATTCACTAGGGAGCAATTTGTTTGGTACACACCAAAATTCACTTCAACTTATGGTTTGTTTACTTTGCTATAATATTTCCCAGAATGATGTTTTGTTACCAGTGAAATGGAACACATAGGCCATTTGAGCTCTGACCCATTGACACTCCTGACCCCATTTGTGCCATTTCTTTTCCACTGTCAGTATTTGCTCATGGGTCTCCCGGGGTCAACTGAAGAGTTACCTGGCTCATATAGTCGTAATGCGTTTTCCCCCAAATCTTTGCTTAATGGAATACCGGTAATGCTGTCTGTTGGTTACTGTTTAAATGCATTCCTAAATATGGATGGTAGGTTTGACCCCCTGACTACCCAGTGGATTCCATTGTCTTGGTCTGCAACTTTGTACCTACCTGCTCTGCATTTATGGTATTGATTCAAGTCAAGACCTTTTCATACTATGTTGAATGTGTTCTCCCATGCAACACACTTTAGCTAAAGTAGCACAAAACCCATCTAACCCTTGCTCATTTTACTAGGATTGGATGGCTTAGGGTTGAGGACAGGGTACAGCAACTTACAACGGGCCTGGTCTTCAAGATACACCACAACATTGGTATCCCCCTGTATTTGTCAAACTACTTCCAAAACGTTAATGAAGTCCACGATCATAACACCAGAGGCAGCTCCACGAATCATGTTCAACCCAGATTTGGCTCAACAAAGGGAATGAACTCGTTCTCATGCTATTCAACAAAAATGTAGAATGCCCTACCAAAAGGAGTAAAGGAATGTAAAACCCTACTCACTTTCAAAACTGCCCTAAAGATACAGCCTCAGGAGGCTGCAATTTGAAAATGGCCCCTGTCTAAGTCTTAACCTACCCCCCCAACCCCCCCTCCCCGTTTTTTTTTCTTCTCTTGTACATATTTTTCACTCTTCATACCAGTAACCTGTAAGCTGATTCTATGACGTTCTGTATAGTAGTGTGTATATCTGTCTGTCTCTTATATGTCATCATGATTTGTGTGCATGGGGATCTCATTTTAAACAAGCTCAGTGCTTAATGAGTCTTCCAGTTTAGTAGACTTGTATTGTGAATTTGTACTTCCATGTACTGTTGTTCTCATGTCTTACTAAATAAAGTACATCAATCAATCAATCATGGAGACTTTGCTGAAGTACCCATTTAGGAATTAATCTGGTGGTCTTATCAAAAGTGGGTGAAGTGCAGCTCTAGAATACGTGTAATTTTCTTGTATCACCAACTTAACAAGCAACCGAGATGCTGAGATTTAAGGAGTTAAAGAGTCAAAATACACATGTTATTCTAAAATGTTTATGCGTAGCTGATGGTGTCCACTTTAGGACTCTTGTAGCTATCCTTGAGGAGTCTGGTTGTTTCTTCTAGATTGGTACTAGATTGTGTCTGCCTGAAGTGGACCATGCCAGCTTTCATTGCTCTCTAGCAGAATGCAGGTTGTGTCTGTAGCCTGAAAGCTGCTCACTGTCTGTTTTTGCTACCTACTGTATTGCTCTTACAGCTGTCTCTTAAGATGTGTTAAAGATGATGTATTGCTCATGCATTGTTTAAATGGTGAGCTTCTGTGTGTTGCTGCTAATATTATCCTTGCTTAAGTTTCGATCCTGTTCCTCTCTTTGTCAAGGTCATAATGTGCATTGGGACTGTTGGTGTCAGGGTTAAAAGCAGAGCATGAGTCTTGATGACAGCAGACAAGGTGTTAGGCAATTTCACCAGGCACGAGCTGTCAGAAAGCAGATCTAGATCTGCAAGGCTGTTAGCACTTTAGGATGATGTGGTTTTCTTTTGCTCACTCCGGAAGCATTTAGTGAGTTAGTGTACAAAAAACAGCCGTTAATGTAACTTGTTAAGTAACTCAAGTAACAGCCACCTCTTCCTTGTTTCATTGACAGGATAATTGTTTTAGACAACCGTCACAGCAGAGATGTCAAAGGCCCCGAATTCTCCACCTAGGTCCCGCTCTAGATCAAGGTCTCGCTCCAGATCAAGGTCTTATTCACGATCTCGATCCAGAACCCGTTCCCGATCAAGATCCAGAAAACATCGCTACAGGTAATGTGTCAGCTTGTCATATTATAGTTCCAAGTCTATACATCTACAGTCTTTCATTGCAGTTTAATTTTCAAGTTGTTCATCCAATTCCCGTTCACAAATATAGAGTATCAGTCAATACCTGCCTGGGCTGTGTCTCAGGACCAAATCCACTGAGAAATAAAAGGCTCCCATTTCAGTTCTGCATTTACCCATTACATCCATTTGCTCCATCATGACAGACATGCCAACATGGTACATACTTGAATGGTCTCAAAGCACAGTCCTCCCATGTTTGCCAGACTTAACATTAAACAGTCTCTCAAGTCTGTTTATTTGAACTAGAGACCTGCAGTATATGTTGTTCCATCTGAAAACTGAGGGCAATGAACAAATGTTGGGCAAATATTTCCCCAATGAAATACAATGATTGAGAGAGTTAAACAATCATACATTTCAACTATGGGAATAAAAAAAAAAAAAAACTCCCTATAGAAATTATAACTAAACACAAGCATCACTTAAGCAGAAGGTTTTTATTTGTATGTGTGTTTTCTACCCTGAGTCTCTTATTCTATTGAGCAGTCACCAGACATACAGAACAATGATAGGAGTAGTCACTTCCAACAGGAGGATAGGTTCACATTCCTGTTCTTCTACAATGTAGAATCTTCATTAACATGTTCAACAGCTTTTGGGAGTCTGTTCCTGAGTGTATTCACAGTTGAGAGATCAATTTGCCTCTGTCTTTCATTATGGGAAAATCCTGGCAATCAGCACTTGAAACTAAGGACCTCTGATCATGTGTATTTTTTCCTACTTAAAGCTACATTATGTTTAGGTAACTTTGTTTGTGTGAATACATTTGTATTTTCACCTAACTGTATGGTGGAGTATGGTAATACAATATAATTAAGACAATTGGGTGGTTTGGTCTCCCAGCTCTTCTATTGAGAAATTTAGAAACTGTTCTCACTGGTAGTATCACTACCATTGAATTATTCTCAGTTGATAGTGATTTGCTAGTTGCTACCTGCACAAAGTTTACAATGGACAATATTCTTTGTATATTTGACTGACACAAATTCAAAATAATGGCAATAAGTGTTGAAAATATGCCTTCTTCTCCCTCATGGTCTGCCATCCTCGATCTTTTTGACCCACGGACCCTCTCTTTCCCAACCATTCTGGGGAACACAATATAGCAACCTACATGTACATGTTGCATGTATGGTTAAAAATAATAGTTGTACAAGCTAACACTGCGTCATATCGCAAGTTTGCAAGGTGTTGATAGCTTGTAGATCTGCTCTTTTTTCCGCATATGACAACCTCCTATGGCGCTGGTTGAATGGGCTCCTCTACGCAGCTGGATGGACACCGCAGCTCATAGACCAATAATGCTGAGAAGAGAGTGCTTATCTCGGTCAAAAACAAATCCTGTTCATTGTGTCGCAGTAGCGACAACATTACTTGGATTAATAACTGTAATATTACTGTTTTGGCAACTGTAATACATTGCACTACTCTTTACTGGGGGAAACGAATAATATTACAGTAATATATTACTTATTAGCCCAACTCTATTGTTAAAAATACAAATTTATTTCAACACGCATGCCTTTTTGTGGTTCCACTCAGGTCTTGACCTCTTTAAACTATATAAACATTTTTTTGGAATGATTAGAGGGTGATTTGAGACCATTGCCAAACCTAGTCAATGATTTATCACAAGTAAAAGCAAATTACTTGGTTACTAGTGACCATGTTAAATCTCCCTCATACCCTCTTTATTTAGTCTCAGTCTCAAAGGACTGCTGTACATAGTGTTCTGTTGTGTGGCCTTTGGTACTGCTTCCATTCAACACACAAGGAGGCAGTGTATGGGAACGTTGATAGAGTGATAGTCTTGCCATTCAATTCCAATGAAACGCGTCAAGGGGTAAGCTGAGAGACATGGTCTTATTACTGATCCACCAGGTATCGGTTGACATTAATAATTTACACAACTTAAACAAATCTATCTATGCTTGTTCCAATTTGCCTGATACTTTATGTTTTGCTTGAGTTCAAAGTTTACTGCAGGCTTTGTCAATGATCATTGCTGTTAATGGACTCACCATCAAGTTTATACACAGCTGTTAACTTGTTTATTACTGAATTAGTGTGAAAGTACAAATGTATTCTCTGCAGTTTTTTAATTTATGTTTAGGATTTTATTTTACACTTATAGTCTAACCATTTTTAATGGTCTAAACTTGTACCCCTTGTCAGTCAAACGCTGTATTTGTGCTAAATGTAACAGCTAGTGGTCTTAAATGTATGAATTAGTGTTTGTTGGTTTGGGTCTTTGTGTGACAGTGTATGGATTTTAGAGTGTTAAAATAACAGCTCCTTTTTGTCACAAGTCAGGTTGATGGATGAATGGCACCATGCATATCCATACAGGGGCAGGTTGAGGGCTCTTCCCTCAGTGGCGTTTCAGTGTAGTGTAGTGTCTGACGTTATATTGCCCCCTTTTGGCCAGAACAACAGTTGCCCACTAGAAGGTTACACCACATGCTTCATCTAGTACAATGGCAAATGTTTTTTGTTCTTTCTCTTCCTCTCATCCAGCTCTAGGTCTCGTTCCCGCTCCAGATCATACTCTCCGTCCCACAGAGACAGAAACTACCCCACCAGGGACTACCGAGACCAGAACAACCGAGGAAACTTCAGGGGTTACAACCGCGGTTACCGCAGGCCTTTCGTCTACCGAGGTAGACCCAGGGGCTATTATCCACGTGGCCGCTACCAGAGCAGGGGAGGTAGCAGCAGCTATGGCTACAGATCCAACAACTGGCAGGGTGGCAACTATCATGACCAGGACCATCACTCACACAGCCCAAGGAGGGGCCGCTCACGCACCCCCCCCAGGAAGCGTTCAGGCAGCCGGAGCCGTTCCCGCTACTCTGACCGCTCGTCCTCCGGCCGGTCCCGGCGGTCCAGGCACTCAAGCTACTCCTCTCGGTCTCGGTCCCGGTCATTATCCCCGCGCCATCGCAGCAGCAAGGGGAAGCCCGGACCCAAGGACACTAAGGAAAGGCCTCCACAAGAGCAGATGGATAGGACGGACCAGGCGGCAGACGGGAGTGTGATCGAGAAGGTATCCGGAGGTAAATGGCTTGACTATGACACCAGCCCCAGACAAACCAGCCCTAAAACTGGCTCCACTGCTGGAGCCAAGGCGGAGAGTTCTGCTGCAGCTGACGGTAAAGGACCAGCGAGTGGTGGCCCAATGTGGAGAACCGTTGGCAGTAACCCTGCTCCTGTGCCTGTCGCCGATGTAAAAAGCCCTACAAAGTCCCCTACAAAGACCGGGCAGACAGCCACCTTCAGCGGGTTCGGATTCTTCTCAAAAGAAGATGTCAAGTCCGGAGATAAGAGCGCAATTTCCTCTGCATTCAAAAAGTATGTTTGTTTCTTTACTATCACAGTTAAGTTTCAATGATGATGATTTTATTTTCCTCCTTTGCAAATTGTGTCCACACGGTGTTTGACATATAATTATTCTTTCAAATGTGTTCAGTCTGTGCCAAGCCACAAAGATCCTCAGAAGAATACAGGTTAAAATGGATGACATAGGACTCCTCTTTTTATGTGTGAATAACAAATTGGGAAAAGTAGCCGGCTGTTGTCCTCTTCTATGCATTGAAAGGAGATTATATGAATCCCTCTTATTTAGGAGCTGGTGGTTAAGTAAGTATTTATTATTGGAATATGGGTCCTGGTCAGTAATGTTTGCGTCAGAGATGGGCATTCCATTGTCACTATTTCTCACAGATTGATCCCATAATTCGGACTACATAATTACCGACCAATTAACCAAGCACAATGGTCTTATTAGAACACCCCTATCAAACAATGAGTTTTCACTAGGGTACAAGATTACATTTTATAGTCAATTAGTAGGCTAGGCTATAAGTCCATTATAGTCTAGTAAAAGCTTTCAAAATGTTTTTATTCATCATTACATCTCATCTAAATTTACATGCCCATCTCTGATTTGTTTAGAAATTTGCCTTTAATTGTCTAATTTTTGTTCTGTAATTTTAGTGTCTAACCCATATTCAAAAACAACAAATATTCAAGTGTTTTAAAAAATAAGATGTGTAATAAATAGTCAGTGCCATTGTCTCTCAGGTTCTTGGCAGAGTCTAAAAATAAAAAGCCAGATGAGGAGAACGTCCGCGATAAGGAGCAGGGGACAGCGGACAGGGAAGTGGAGAAAGGCAACAGCAAGGCAGGAGGCCTCTTCAACGCCACCGCTGCTGCGGCCTATGAAGGAGACTCCAAGGAAGAGAAAGGCACGCCTTTCTTTGATGCCGGTGAAGAAGAGTTCCTTAAGTCCCACGGGCTGAAGGGCAGGGAGCCTGAAGAGGAGGGTGAGATCAAGTCCAAGACCACCAAAACGCTCACCGAAAGGGACATTTATGGGAAATGGGATGACGAACCTGCTTATCCAACCTCCTACCCGTCTCGTAAGGAGAAGAGCCGCAGCAGAGAGGTCGAGGAGGGAGAGGAGGACATTGAACAGTTGGAGGAGGAGCTGTACCGCAGCCGCAAGCACAGCTCCAAGAAAGAAGAGAAGGCTAAGAAGAAGGAGAAGAAAGAGAAGAGAGAAGAGAAGTCCAGGCGGAGTCCGTCCCCTGCTGCCCCACCTCCCAGAGGCTCCAACAGCAAGGAGAAGGACAGGCCCTTGTTCCCCGTGGCCATGGCGCCAAGAGATGAGTCCCCCACTCCGCGCTTTTCTGGGAAGAGAGAAGACTTTGATCCCAAACTTGGCTCCTTAGATGAAATGCCCAGGTACATGTGTAGTGCATATAGTGTACACCTCAATGAGGTATGCAATATGAGTTTATGCTTCAAGACATTTTCTATTCTAACAGCCAGTTTGGCCAGTAACCAGCTTTTTTAACCACAGGTGGTTGTGTTCTATTGTTAATATCTTGGTTGGCTTTTAAACCAGTGAATGGTTAGTGAGTTGGCTGCAAGAAGGCATAAAAAAGTCAAACTACAAGCAAAGGCATTTTCAGGTAATTAGTATTTTGTTATTTATTTGTAATTTTTTTTACATGTTTTATTTTGTTATTGACTCTTTCAGCTCTTCTGGAACTGTGCCTAAAGAGCGCCGTGCGCCGGCCAACCCCACTAAGAAAGATCAGGAGTTCCGCTCCATTTTCCAGCACATTCAATCTACACAGATCCGCCGCAGCCCTTCGGAGCTGTTTGCACAGCACATAGTCGCCATTGTGCATTACATCAAAGGTACAGCATGGTCTGCATCGGGTTTGTCCACATTTCACAAGATTCTCAAGATACACGAGAAAACGCAGACTGACTCGTTGGCTAATCTGTCAGTTAAATGTAACAGTGGTGATAAATGATTTGAGTCTATCAAATCATTGTGAGGTAACTTCACTTGTGTTATAATACAAATACGTTTAAGCTGGTGTTTGCTCAATGACGTTATCCTGTTTTTCTTTCCAGCACAACACTTCCGCTCCTCAGACATGTCTTTAAGTGAGCGGTTTGCCATTTACCAAAGAAAGGCTGAAGAGGTAGAAAAGATGAAGCAAAGGAAGAGCCCAGAAATCCACAGGTAAGGTTATCAGTCTCTTGAAACCTCACACCAGAAATTGTCAGTGAAATTACTTGTGTGTCCGCCTGGGACTGGAAGCGTGGCGACCAAAACACAATTTACTTATGTAGGCCTACTTATACCTTCTACTCCTGCCTCACAAATGACTGCATGCTGCATATGTTTTGTTTCAGAATAAAAAAAAAAAGGGTTATATGACTAGGGTAAAGTGAACGTGTCCTCCCCAATGCTACTGCTCCCTCCAAGTTCAACACAAAGTAGTGTTGCTATTGGTTGATGGTGCAAATTCAAAACCTATGTTAAACCTCACCAACGTTATTGAAGTAATTGCTAACGATATCTATTAATTCACGAAACTTGTGTGTCTGTCCCGGGTCTCCGGTGCCACCCGACCGAACGGCCTAAACTTGGCGCGTGTCCCATGTGACCCGGGGGTGTGCAGAGCGGAAATTCGATTGGACCAACTGTTTGCGAGAAGCGAAAGACCACAACTATATGCAGCACCGGCCTCCTTGATTGACTAACTCGACCTGTCAGCTTCACTGATTGGCTGAGTATTGCGTCATGTTTGTACCGCTTCGCGAACATAAGTGGCAGCGTGTGAGAAAATGTGAGAGATGTCCAACATGTCAGACAACAACATTAGGCAAAGGAGTATTAGCCTGGCATGGTCAGACTAATATCACTACGTAGATATTAGTCTGGAATCTCTGTGTGGAACCTGCATTTCCAAGGGGCAAATAAAAAAATGCCTCTGGTGACAAACCCAGCCCATATTTGCATACTGGGCCATGATTGGTCCCTCACAACTTCACAGGGAGAGAAATCCAATCTCTATTGAGAGGGGCCAGACCTAATCTGCCACGGGCATTTTCTTTTTGGAACCAGGCTAAAGGAGTATTGCCTGATACTGCGATACGTGGCATGCATTTGTTTTAGGTCTTGTGTAACTGCTACTAAAGTGCTTACATTATAGACTGCTACTATGGATTATCTGTGGTTTTGCGGTCGCATGAGAATCATGATGGGAAACATTTTACAATATGGTCTTGAATATGTGTAGACCTTTAATCTTACCTGGCTTTCTTTCTGCCTCTTCTCTTTAAGGAGAATCGATGTCTCCCCCAGTGCCTTTAAGAGGCACACTCAGCTGTTTGAGGATATGGAGGAGGCCAGCTACAAGGTGACCAGAATTTTTGACATTTCAAATATTTGGAAAGAAAACAAACCTATTTGTGCCGATCTGAAGCAGCAGTATTCAGCTTTGTGCTTTTCTTTCAAAGGATGCATAAATCTATATCAGAAAGAGCCCAATTGTGTATTGTAAATACCAAGCAAGTCCCCCACAGCCTATGAGATATGGTTATTGATTATGTACGAACCCAAGCAAAGGCTAAAAGGAGGTGAATTAAGATCCTGAGTCCAAGCCTCTCAAGGGATCCTAATCAGTGCCATTACCTTGTAAGTATTTCTTCCTCAAAAATAAAGCAAAAAAGTACTGTGAAATTTGCTAACTTGCAATTAATTTAAGAGCGCTTTAAAATACTGCATGCCACTTGTTCCCACGACTAATGTTACTATGTAAAATGTAAAAAACGTGGTTGTATGTGTTTGTGTGTTTGTATACCAACAGCATTTTTTTTTACTGCTGTTCTTAATTGTGGAGAGATTTTGATTGTATTATTACCAGTAGAGGGCAGTAAAGCACTATAGATATTTTAAACATTTTTCCATCGGAATGATGCATCTATTTTGGGGGGGTTGCTTCTCATATTTGCCTACTGTTTACCACTCGTACTCTTTTGCCATTTGTTTATCAATAATGCAGTTAACAATGAGATAGTTAACTCGGGGCATATTGATGTATCTCCACAGGATCCGAGTAAAAAACTCAAAGGTGATGTGATGGACCTGCGTCTGGACATTGAGAGACGGAAGAGGTTCTCTGGGAAGGAGCGCGACTACAAGCGGGAGGGGGCCGGGAGCCCCTCAGGCTCCCGAGGACCGAGCAGAGAGAGGTCCTCTGAGAAATCTGCCAAGCACCACAAGAAATCGAAGTAGGTTTCTTCCCTGGTTCCACGGTATTTGGCTGTATCAACCCCTGAAATGTATTCTTCACTTTAGTGTGTTCCATATAGACGCCGCTACACCCTCATGAAATGTAAGTTTTACTTCAAACATAGTCATGTAATGATTGCAGTTCCTGATGTGAACTTTTCTCCACACTTGCAGGAAGGGTAAGAAGAAGCGGGAACGCTCGCCCTCGTCATCCTCCTCTTCGTCCTCTCCCTCCCCTTATCCTCCTTCCTACAGGGGTAAAGAGTACATGGGAGAGGGAGCGGAGCACGAGGAGGAGGGCTACGGTCAAGTGCGCTATCCCCCACGAGACTACCCCGGGCCCATGGACAGGCCTCCCCGCGATTATGAGGGTCACAACATGGACAGGGGTAGAGGACGCGGATATGTAAGTTCTCCTCTCGCCTCGTTCACCTCCTCTTCTAGCATTGTATTGTTGCTAGGAGACCTGTGAAAACCCTTGTCAACATCCTGTTTGCCGTTTACGTCACAAGTAGATTATTATTAATGATAATTATATAAATTATGAAGAATATAGAATATTTTATAGACATTTTTTGTAAGGCTAGGCTCTGATGGTATGTCTTTGCCCAGGCCAACGGGTACAAGCGAGAAGTTCACAAGGGTTGGATCATTCATTATAGTGGTGTTATTTACAGCATGAAAACATCAATATGCATTTCACCAGGGATTATCGTGTCATTTTGCTGTAATTCTCTGTTTCTAATGACATCACTGTAGACTGCATGTCTCATTGTATTACACTTCTCTATTCTTAATGACACCACTTTAGACTGTGCTTCTCTGCTTTGTTCCTTCCTTCTAATGATAAGGAACATAATGTGGATGATGATGATGGTGGTGGTGGTACTCTTTCATACATATCCCATGTACTACCTGATTTTGTAAAGGTAAAGTAACAGACATCAGTGAGTGAAATCGTACTAATGTAAAGTAATGGGTAGTGTTCTGCTAGTGTAGCACCTGATGGTTGTCTAACGTGTTCTTTTTGTCCCATAACTTATTTTTATGGACAACAGCTGAAATGTTTTTCTTTATCCGTTGAACGTTAATTTGAGCTTCATGTCACACCTTCTGAATGGATGACACAAATGAGTGGCAGTCAAGTTGTACTAGTTCACTTACAGAGAGATTGAACTTGTGTCTCGTTTTGATTTCAGTACCCCAGAGTGAGGGGAAGGGGCTGGAGCAGAGGCAATTACCCAGGCAACAACAACAACAACAACAGCAGCAATGGCAACCCTCCCAATAGCAATGCCCCAGTGCGCCCTCCAGAGGAGGAGTGGGACCCTGAATACACTCCCAAGAGCAGAAAGTATTACTTTGTGAGTACCCTACCCTAAATTAGTATTTGTTTTACAATCGTGGAGATGCATTATGCCTTGGCTTTAGGAAGAAAATATGGTTTACCTTAATGACATTCTAAAACGGGTTTATCATACATAAGACATAATGTGGTAATTAAAAGTAGGAACAATTTGCAGTTGTGTTGCTATTGACCATTAATGCCACATGAGGGAGTTAAAATGGATGAAAGTTGATGGGAGTCAGGAGGTCCAACCTTGCTCCAGCCATGGTCCCATTTCTGCCTCTATGGCTGCACAGTATTAAAGTTATAGTTAAGTTGCGCATGGGGAAATTCGCTGTCTGCAGTTGACCCATCCTAACTATTGGAAGCAGTGGGCAGCCGCTGAGCAGTGCCCATGGAACGGTTCCAAGGCCAGTGCTGTGGTCAAAGGCACTACTAGTAGGATGTTTTTGGTGTGGGAGGAAACCACCATAAACACTGGGAGAACATGCAAACTGCACACAGAAAGGCCCCAGTTGGGTTCAAACACAGGACTTCTTGCTCTTGTGCAACAGTACTAACCAATGAGCCTCCTTCAGTGACAGTGGCAATCAGGAAACGAGTAAAATGTAGGTGTGTTGTGTCACTGAGCACAACCATAGGAAACCAAAGGGATGACAACACTGCTATGTTAATTTAGAGTGACCGCTGTGTTTTACGGTCTATGTAGCACCCTACCGATTGAATGATGTTGTACACTGAACTGGCCATCGTTCGTCTTTTTGAGAACACGACCTCTTGAAGATGGAAAATCATCCTGGGTCTTGTTCTAATCTCTATTCTAGTAGTTATTACCATCATCATCATCATCATCATCATCATCATCATCACTTAAACCATGGGCCTCATTTTTAATGCCGCTGACTTGCAACAAAACAGCAACTGCATTTGGTAAAAACAATTGTCATAAAATAACAAGGAAGCACCTACGGGATTGTCCCTTGAAGACTTTGCAACAACTTACTAAGTCTTTCACACATCCCTGTCAATTTGACTACTTCTTCCTCTGACTGACTTCCCCCTCTCTCTCCAGCACGATGACCGGGACGGTGAGAAAACCTGGGTGGACAACCGTGGGCGCGGCCGGGGGGCCTTCCCGGCCCGACGGGGGCGCTTTGTCTATCGCAAAGGGGGAAGTAGTCCCAAGTGGACCCACGACATGTTCCAGGGAAGTGAAGAAGGGGAGCTGGGAGATGACAGCATGGAGATGGATCATAAGGAGGGAAAGACGGGGGTAGATGTCTCTAATTCACAGCAGTAGAGATAATTGACTCTCATTACTGTCGTCTTTGCGTCACCAAAAGGTGACAGTGACCCTCTGTCACAATGTCAATGGTGGTAATTGTTTTTTTTCCCCCACTTGTTTTGTCTTTTCTCATCCAGCTAAGTTTTGATTTAATTGATAAAAGTTAAAACTAAAAAGGTGCAAGCCACCTCACAGTGAAGAGTGAAGGAAGAAATGTGACGATGACTTGAATGATATTTGAATGATCTTTTTTACGTTAGTTGGTCTTTATTTCTGGGTGTTTTTAATGTAAAGGTGCATTTAGTTTGTCTTGCTTTGCAGTTAATTGGCATTGAGCCAGTCGCATCCTCTTGTGGGTGAACGTATTGAGGCAGCCAAGCTTCAAAGATGGCTCAGATTTCTCTGAAAACACGACAAACCGCAAATGCATTTGTGCCTTAGAAATGATCGTTATAGAGATATGTGTAATTGTAAAGTCTTTCTTTTTTATACTGCTTTTTACTTGCAGTTCTGGAGAAAAGCATGCAATATGTTTTTTTTTTATGTTGGTTGGCTCTGGGTCGTGTGCAGGGTGAGAGGGCAGTTATTAATCTTCACTGTGTCAAACATTAGCATCATACCTCGCTCCACGGGACCAATCAATTGCCGGTATGGGGCTCATATAACAGCCCTTTATCCATTCTCACCTGTAGAAGTTTGCATTCGTCACACCCCTCGTCTATTGACACATATCATTTATTTTCGAACCATTAGCATGAAGCACCAATACAACTTTATTTCTCTGTAGGAGATATAAAGGTTGTATTATAAGAGTGTGGTGCAGTATCCATTGATAATAGATGTTTTATGTTTTAAAGAAAAATAACTAACTGTAAAAAGAAAATGGAAAAGAAGTATAACAAATATAATTTGGCTTGCTTTGATTTAGAGCTGATACAAAAATGTGGGTTTGAACCTGTCATTAGTTTAGCTACTGTAACTGGCTACCTGTATTTACATCTAAGGGGGAGGATCATTGCAAACGGATAAGTACAGATATGGCTTGGGTTAGGAAAAGTGATTTATTCCCCCCCCCCTGTTTTTACTAGGAAATTAAAAGGCAGAAATTACGGTTATCTTCTAAAACAGCAGCTCAGTTACATATAATAATAATAATAATAATTGAATTTAGGACATGAAAAGTGAAGACAATGTCTAAATTTGTGTCTAAAGTTTTTTATCAAATGTACAATGAAACAATTTAAGTATATTTGACGGGAGTTGACAAAAAAAGTGTAACCGGTTTTGTGACTCTCAGTGCTGCTGTGCTTCCTTCCTGAGGCTATATGTACTCTACTCTATGTACTTCCCGAGGCTGTATTTAGGACCTTCTGTTGTATTCAAACCTGCAACTTTCTTTTTTTTACTGTTCCTCGAGAGCCTTGTATTACTACTTTTAATTTTCAATAAATCTTTCCTTTGATCCAGTTCAGTTGTTTGACACTCGTATTTCTTTACAAAAATGTACTGTTACGTTAACATTTGTAAAAGAATTAATAAAAAATAGGCTCTTTTTGCAAGAGTTAAGTAATGCCAAAGAGCGTGCAATCTCAGAGTCTATAAGGAACATGATCTGTTTTTACTCTAGACAACTGTGAATAATGATTTCGGCATACCTCATGTCAGGAGATGTTGAGTCTAACTAAGACTGCATTGAGAGTTGTTTTCTCTGGCTCTAACAATCACCAATTTAGCCAGTGACATTTCCAGCAAGACACTCAACGGACACTGGACACAAGAAACTTCAGTGCTTAAACAAGCACCCTTTTCATTCAAGGAGGGCTGCTTTAGGAAGAAAAACCCAACCCAGCAAAATGTCTCTTGGGACATACCTTGGACGCAATGAGCATTGCACTAGGGAAGCTCTACATTGGTAATATCTACAGTAGAGCAGAGGTGTTTGTTCTGGGCACAAGTGGCCTTCTCATATCCCTGTAATGGACATTCTTTAGCAGGGAACTGCAGTGTTGCTGCTGAAAATGCAAGGGTTATGGGAACTGTGGAAAGAAACAGGAAGCGTTGGGGTCAGAGATTAGAGCTAAAATGGGTAAAGGGCTGCAGAGTTTCTGTGGGAAGCGGTCATCTCTGCTAACATTGGTCCGCCCTGGAACTGCCTTTGTGGGAATAGCCTGCCCTGACTAACAGTAAATAATCATATACAGACATCTTTACAGTGATGCAACACTCCTGGTTGTTTATCCATTTTGTTTAAGTCGAATACATAGTTCTATTCAGAAACAGTGGTTAAAAGGTCAAATTAGTCACATTGCCAAGACAACAGAGGGACCTGCTGTTATGACACAAAGAATAAACAAACAAAACACATATGTCATGTCACATGTATACGCATGAACACAAATCAAGGTAAACAAAACTTTGTTCCTATCCAATGTACGTCATGCATGTCTTATGCAGTTTCTAGTGGACTGGCTTGGGGCACAGGTTGGATGTCTCTTAGTGGTAATGTACCCGCCCGATCGTCCCTGTCCCGGTGACCAGGATATCTGGCTGTCCATTCCTCCATATCTCCCTCACTATGCGCTCCCTCTCCTCCAGACGCCGTGCCCTCTCCAGTTCCTCTGCCGACGCAAATACGTTGAGACTCTGCAGAGTGCCATTAGTAGACTGGCTATTGCGCTCACTCATCATGCATGGCACCACTGTCACCTTGGGAATCTCTGAGTCTTCCCCATCTTCCTCCCCAGTGCTCTCATCCTCTTCTTCCGCACTGGACAACTTAAGATGCCTCCTCTCAGGGGAAGAAGGGGGGGCCTTTGCCTTGGGGTGGTGGCGAGGTGTGCAGGCAATGCCCGTCACCAGGAGGCACAGTGCCAGGAGTAGGCCGAAACAAACGCCCATCATGAAATACAGAGCGAAACTCTCTGGATTTGCTGTGTGTGCATAAAAACACAATGGTGTGTTTTGTTAGAGATTTATGAACAATGAGCCAATATGATATTCTTGATTCTACAATGTCTACATAGAACGACTAACAGTGTGGATTGTCACATCATGAGATTCAAAAATGTGGAAAAGCATGCAGAGTGCACATTCTCAAAGAACAGTGGTGGCAAAGCCAACAAAATCATAACAATTACACAATAAAATCCTTTATGTTCAAACTCTGAGAGTGTGTAAGAAGGAACCATTTACACACTGAGTTAAAATGACTCTCAGGACTTTGCAGTGTAAGTCCTGGAACTGGAGGGGTTTCCGTTGAAATGTTTCTTAAAGCATAAGAATAACATGATATACTGTGTGTGTATATGTGCCCAACAGAGTGAGGCCATTACCTTGGATGTAAGCATAAGTAGCCATGCTGCTACTCAGCAGCTCCATGTCTCTCTGTATGGGGTCCATTTTGGATTACTCACATCTCCAGCCCTCCTTATATGCCACTGTCAGCTTTCGTGCCTGTGAGACACTGTTGAACAAGCACATATTAATAGCCGGTTACTGAAGGGCCCAAAAGTCAAGAAATTCAGCTAAATATTTTTCCCGGCTTCACTTCGACAGATGATGATCTTTGATAAGGGACACACAGTGTCATTCACAAAGCCAGCCCTTGGAGGTTTTAATTTAGAGGGCCAAGAGAATGCACTAGGATGTTTCTTCCAAATCCCCACCCATCATTCAAGTGATCTAACGTCAGAGGTCATTGGACATGTCAAGGACATTGTTCTCCTGTGTGTCTCTGCACTGGGGCCCCAGTGAGGTTTGTATTAAGTAACTGTATTCCTGTTGCAGTGAGTGGCTGAGCAGCCTCTTCCGGTGGTGGTGGGAAAGGGGAGGTTGTTTTCATTTTTTTCCCACAGAAACATGGTGTGTTAGGTTTCAAATGCGTGCTCTGGCTTTATGTGGTGTGTCACTTGCATGGGATCAAGTTGGTAGTCGCAGAGAGGAGAGTGAGGAAGGCAGATGAGAGAGGGGGGGGGGGGAGAGAGAAAGAGAGAGAGAGTACTGTGGTGATAGGTCAAACAAGGATGGGATTGGAGTGATCATGTAAATGACAATTCCCCGATGGTTCCAATGAAAATTCACTGTTCAGTATACCCATTTCACTCTGACAATGTACATGAGAGCAGGGTGCTTTTGTTACTGCTACGTTCTCTCCAGAGTATAAAACCGTGCCCAAAATCCAATCTGACCCATGGGTTGCTCTCCCACCCTGATCTTAATCCAGATGACTGTTGGCAGACCCAGTGCACTTTCAAGGGTACTTTTTGCTATTTGCCCATTAAAGCGGTGGTTACTATAGTAGCAAACCTCTTGCGTGGTCTATTGACTCATGGGAAGCAGTAGGTCTAGACCACTGTTTCCCAAACAGTGGGTCAGGACCCATGTTTGGGTCGTGGACCATTTTCTATGGGTCGTGAGTCCCCTTTTTGTGTCTGACATTAAATACATATTCAAAGTAAAAAATAAGAAGAAAAATCTCAACTTTTCATGAATTCTAACATATTTCCAAAGTATTTCATAAATAAAATAAAATGAATAAAATCATTTCCATAAATAAATGTAAAAAAAGTTTAAGAGGTAGAAACTACCTCGATTATACCTAGATCTACCATTTTCACTAGTTTGGGTCCCGGGCAAACGTCTAATTTATCTTTTCGGTCTTGTGTTAAAAAGTTTGGGAACCACTGGTCTAGACCAGAATTGCTTCTGTATTTAACTCCCATGGCTTGGTAATTGATTTGATTCATGCTAGGATGTGTGTAACCATTTGCCTCCTCAGTTGACTGCCCCCAGACGTTAATGACATAAGTGGACTGACCATTTTGTTTTTGTTTTAGATCATGTTAAGATAAACATCGTTTTCTTTTGGTTAAGGCTTTTGGCCTCAATTTTCATCTCCATCCAAATTGCCCTCAGTTGTTTCTCTTAAAGCACAAATTGTCCAGAAATCCTTTTTCAAACCTGTAGCACTGTGGCAATTACTGAACTACTTATGATGAATTTGTGAAATACAAAATAAATAAAATAAGACATTTCAATGCATTTTTCTCAGGGAGATTTTCTTTCTCTCTTCCTCAAAACTACACAGAAAAGGAGTTGAGAGTAAGTTGGGAATGCCATGCCAGTAACAACAAGATATAATAATGTGGCTGTTTTATGCAGGAATGGTCTTCTTGGGGCAGACAAATTTAACACCTAACATTTCCAGACAAGTCCAATAACCCTGGACATGCGTACACCAACAGCTGCAGCTGTTTATGTGCTCTGTGAAATGCACTCCCATTCAACTCTCCACACTTCCTGCTTAGATAATCCAATTAAAGTCAAAAGATGAAACTTGAGACCATTGAAAAATAATGCTATTTTATATATATTTATTTTACAGTAGGCCTTTGCATTTCCACCAGAGGTGATCCCAAATCCATTTCATGAAAGAGTCTGCGCAATACTTGCAAGGACAAAGTTGCTCTAAAAATGAGATAATTGTATCAACCTCATTGCATATGTGGGAACAAACAAAATACATTTGTGACAAGTTAGAAGACCAAATCCTTTGATCTTTTTGGTCTGTGAATTTTAGGTTGCAAATGGAGGCTTTCAGCCTCTTTATAGCTACTGCTACCTATAAAGTCTTTTATGGTCTGTGGCATTCTAAAGGACAGCAGTCCCCACTAATAAACAACAAGTCTGCTGTCTAGTGTGTTTCCAAGAAAATCACTATATAAAGTAGGTTTAAAAAGTTTGAAAATCACTAATCTAACCTATAATAGTGCTTAATCCAATCCACATCCATCTATATTAGATATAACAAAATTAAATGTTTTTTTTTAAAAAGCAAGAAAGACTTTCTAAGTCTGTTTCACTCACCTCAACTTCTGGACCAGAGCAATACAGCTGGGCTGCCAAACAAACTGCACAATAATTCCACTGATCAAACAATTAAAATAAATTCCAAATTTGGAGTGACCTGTCACTGTATAAGTGGAATAAAAACGAGTCCATCACAAACAAAACGTAGGTAATTCCATCGAATGTAGAGGAATAACAATGGACAGTGATTTCTCCTGACAGAGGACAGATGTTGCTGCTGTGAAACAGGAAGCCAGATGGAAAACAGTCCTTATGTGTGTGTGTGTGTGTGTGTGTGTGTGTGTGTGTGTGTGTGTGTGTGTGTGTTGTCTCTATAGCATCAGCGTCAGCTATGACCCCACTCCCTCTCCTCAGGGACAGGACCAGCCAAAAAGGGTCCAGACTCTTCAAAAAAAGGAGGTGCTTCCTGAGAGAAAAGTGTTGTGAGGGAGGAGAACTTTGTTTGCATGTACCACTCGCAGGGACACACAGATACAATTCATCTGTTTAAAAAAAAAAGAGTGAAACCACCCATTCAAGACCATAAATCCAAGTAGACCACACTTTGGTCATCAAATTGACAGAGTGAATATAGCACACTTCACTGCAGGTATTCAGCACTCTTATGGCTTATGGCTTCTTTCTGGAGCTCAAATGTTGGTGTGCCTGTGATCAGTGAGCGGTGATCTCTGCTCTGGCAGCCAGGCCACAGTGAGCTCTGTTCAGTGTTAAGCCAGGAGGGTGGAACAGGAAATAGCTAGTCGGCTGCCGTGCAGGCACAGGGCCGTCCGTGGTGCCGTGGGGTTTGGCGATTAAATCAGGCTTTTGTGTTTTAATCTCAGGTTTTGGGGAATAAGAGTTCAGCAATATGTCCATGCCTGAGTTTTTAAGTAACGTGCAAGGGTGCTGAGTCCAAAGGTGCATAATGGTTCTCAAAAATGTTCATGTCAAGGATCTCCAAATTGATATGTATTTTGCAGCGGACCCCTATTTGAAAAGATTTTGTGCCAGGGACCCCCATAAGAGATTTGTCAAGATGTTTCAAAACTAGGCGATCTACAAGCACACAACGCATTGCATTGCGATGTGTTGTGAGCTTGTAGACGGGCTATTTTTAGATAGCTGAAAAACATAATAGGGCTTAAATGTCCTCCTTTTGCTGGGGGACCCCTTGGAATCCCTTCAAGGACCCCACTTTAAGAACCAGTGGTGTAGCAGGTGCCGTTGTTTGGTGGTGCCTGTGGAAGTGGCTCATACATTTATACAAGAATTGTTTATGCGGTCTTGCTATGTGTGCCTCTTTAAAGTGCTATTCTGAGTTTAGCGGGTGTTGATGTGGCATCCAGTCCAGAGTTTTCAGCAAAGCTGTAAGCAGTCATTATGTGGGTTGTTGTTATTCAGATGTTCTCAAAGAAAACAGTGGCTTGAGGACAAAATATGTCCAGCGTCAAACCACATGCTCTGCCCACAGGTCAAAACAATGATTCAACTGCCCATGGATATTCCAGAGATGATTTAGGACCATATGACTCTTGCATTACCAGATTCTAGTGTTCCGCCCCATGTGTGTGATATGGTGGCAGGCACTGGCAGCACACCACTCATTATACATTCCCAGGTTTAGCTTAGCCCGCTGCCTCCTGTCTGTGTTATGTCAGGCCTGTCCTCTTCCTGACACCGCTTGGAAATAACACACGCCTTTACAAATTCCAAGAATTCTCTAAAACACACATATTTGTCTGTAAGAGAACACTAGGATGGCAGTTTCTAAGGGAAACAGTCTCTTCCTTTCACTGCCCTGCTCAATGCCATTGGCTAAATGCTCCATGGGTGCCAGCCCACCAATCACTGCATAGAGTGACAGCTTGGCTGCGCATGAGAGAGCAATGTTTGTGAGATGGAGAGCTAAACTGTGGAAACAGCCGCCTCTGTTTGTTTTTCCCTCCACCACACTAGTATTGATCATGAGCAATGTTTTCCCTGGCTGGCATATGGGTGGTTAGTCATTTTGGGCTGGTTCCATAGACAGACAAATGGGCACTGTGGTCAATGGAAGGGTTATTCAATGCTCATAAAGGAGGGCAGAGCACGAAAACGTAAACACTGGACCACACCTTCCCTGTTAACACCTTTTTCATTTTAAGTTATTAACCACATGAACCCTAGCGTCCCTATTCTCCGCATGTCATTATAGGTGAACATTCACCAAAAATGGCAAAAGTATTTTCGGCAAAGACATTTGGTGTAAAGGGAAAAAAGAGGGGACCAAGTATAGACCTCTGGGGGACCCCAGTCAATGAAGTACGTTATATAGAGGTTAAGTGATTAATACATATTTTAACCCATTTTATGGCTTGTAACACAAAAACGTCAAGTTCTGTCTAAAAAGGATGTTTATTTATTTACAATGTCCACACGGTCAAACATTATCCTTCTGCTTCAAAATAAAGGAGAAAACAAAAGTTCATTTCAGGTAGGCTACTGTATCTGTACCAAAACCCAATAATCAAAACATAACATAGGCCTACATGATACACAAGACAGCCAAAAGCACTGCATTCATTTGGTGTGCTGAGTTATTAAAACTTAATCCGGGAACAAAACTGTAAATATTTGTTTTAGGCTGGTCCCCAACCCGGGAAAAAATATGCAGTAGGCTATAACATTGCACCCCCGCTTTAATAAAAAGTCAGTTCTTTTTCTTGGCAAACTCCTTCCGTCCGCCTCTCTGTGCAAAGTGTCGGACATGGTGGATCTTGGCCAGCTGGCTCTGGATGGTCGTCATGATGTCCAGGTGGTCAGGAATATGAACGTAGCGGACGTTCCTGCCAGTGATGAAGAGGTCTTCCAGCTGAGAGAGACGGCCTCGACGGTCCCGATAAAGCACCTTCTCTAGACGCACATTCATGAAGGCGTCCACGTTAACCAGGCGTCCCCGCGCCGTGCTCTCGTCTCGCATGTCCACCGTGGTCACCTCACCATGCAGCCCCTGGAGGAGGATCACCAGGCTGTTCTCTGCGATGGTGCGCTCCCGGATCGAGTGGGTGACTTGTTGTGCCGCCCCAGCCGACACTCTGGAACTCGTCCCCTCTGATTCCATTGACAGAGAAATTGAGTTTATCTGAGTAATAGAACAAACAACCAGGTGTTAAAGTGAGTATTAAGTCTTTGGACACATAGTAAAATCTGGAACTCGTCCGAACAATATGAACAAATATATATCCAAACAAGGAAAAATCGTAGGTCTCAGGCACTCAAAAATAGTTCATAGTAAACTAAGCATAGTAAAATAAGTTAATTAACACACGCACACGCGCGCACACACACACACACACACTTATTTTACTGTGGCTACATAAACCAACATGTTTCAACAAACACACCTGGTGACGGTCTTCATCAGGACATAATCAAGACAGGTTCACAGCACACCTATATAGTCTAACTCTAAGGTGACCTATAGAGAGCAGTCACAACAATGGCATGAACAACAATAACTAGCCTTTCTATAAACAAAATCAATCATCCTTATCAGGGAAATGATGAACCATAATTAAATTGGAACAAAAAATGTTAACAAGTCAATCTTTTCACTGAGGCCATAGTCCAAAGCATCAAGACATACCTAATAAAATGTCATAGTTATATTAAAGCTTTTTAAATTCACGTAGGCCTATCCCCAGTTTGAAATGCATTAGGTCATTTTATCTCTGGGACCTCAATATATCCAGGAGACTTCCTGTTGTCAGTCATTCAATTAATGTGAGGGATCAAATCAGTCAACGATATAATGTGAGAACACAACCTGACAGAAATCAAAAAGGGTCATATTAGTCTGCCTACTTACTCTACAAGATCTCCCTCCACACAGCTGATTCAAATTAATGATCAATGCTTATTATTATCAAATGCTGGAAGTCAATTAACAAGCACCATTTAATCCCCGTGCAGAGCTTCAGGTGTCACAACATAGTCAAGCAAGTGTCAAGAGCCATTGAAAATTAATTTGAATCAGCTGTGTGGGGCAGATCTTGTAAAGTGAGTAGGCAGACCATATGACCCTTTTTGATTTCTGTCCGGTTGTGTTCCCACATTATCATCGACTGACAGACACACGGATCACAGAATGAATTGAATGACACGGCCGATCTACATCAGAGAATTATCGCACACACGCCACGCGCATATACCACACCAGGAAGTGATGGCCATAATTCTCTCAAGGCCTCATGGGACACTGTTAACCAGAGAAATGTTTAGGTCCGTTATTTGTGGTATTTATGTATTTGGTCCAGAATTCCCTTTCTAAACTCTGAATATAATCATTCTAGTACGTTCTCTTAGCCTGATTATCAGACTGAAGCAGTCCACTCAGAGAGTTGGCGGGGTCTATGCTCTGGACCCAGGCGAAACAGTTCTCTAGTTGTAGGCCTGCACGGTAATTTGTGGAGCTCCTGGAACCCCATCAGCCCCGTGGGGGTCCCCGGGCGGCCGGGCCCCACGTTGACAACTCAAAAAAGAAATGAATAATGGATGGACGTGTAGTTTCTAAATGACAGAAGGCAAGTGCCGTTTATATTCACTGCAGTTGATGTATGTAAAATAATGCTTTGCATGTGATCAGATACCTGGACATGATAGTTCTGGCTCTGTGACTTTGACTATTTCATTTCCTCAAGTACTGTACTTAAGTACAATTTTGAGGTATACAATACTTTTACTCCACTACACATCTCATAGGCAAATATTGTACTTTTGCTCCACTACAACAATTATTTGAGAATTTAAGTTACTAGTTACTTAGCACTGCAGATAAATGATCATAAACATACACTATCCACTTTAGCCCTATTTTATACATCGGCTATTTGAAAATAGCAGCTCTACAAGCTCACAAGATCAGCTATTTTCAAACATTTAGTAATTTAAATGTTGGTACTTTAAGTATATTTGGAATCCAATACTTTTGTACTTTTACTCAAGTAACATTTTGAACACAGGCCTTTTCTACTTGTTGTAACAGAGTATTCTACGTTGTGGTATTGCTACTTTTACCTAAGTTAAATATCTGAGTACTACTTCCACCACTGCATAGTAGTAGTGGGTGTCGCGCAGCGTGACGCGTTGTGAGCTAGTACGGTACGTGGTTCTCAAAGTGGGGTCCTGGGGGGGTTCCAGGGGGTCCCCAGCAAGATGTGTTAATCTAGCATCACAATCATTTTAACCTTTTATACTTTGCCTATTTAAAAGTGGCAGATCTACCAGCTATGAGCTTGTAGATCTGCTATTTTTGAAAAATCGTGAACATTTGTGCAAACCTTTGAATATATTTTTAAGCGAAGTTAGCGAACATTAACTCAAATCTTTGCTTCTGGGGGTCCCTGGAACAACGTATTTTGAGATGGGGTCCGCGGCCAAATACATTATCATGTTGGGGGTCCTTGACATGAAAAGGGTTGAGAACCACTGAGCTAGTAGATATTTTTGTCCAACTCAGGCAGCTTAAGAAATAACAATAACACGTGCGTAACAGACAGGACCATTTTGATTTGCAAAAAAAAACAAATATGCCCAACAAAGTTACGTTTATACAACTTTACCTGCTCTGGTTTATTTTAGTCCATCCATTCGGAATCAATAGTTTTTCTCTTCGGAAAAGTAAATGAAAACAAATTTGTGGCAAACAGTAGTAGCCGGGGTCGCAAACTACAGTCTATGGTCGCAAACAGCGTTGCCAGATATTGTGAGAGAAACAAGCAACCAGGTCTATGCCCACAAGCCCAAAATAAGCGACTATGCGGCATCTCTCTCTCTCTCTCTTCTTGGGAATATTTGAGAACCACTGGTTAAAACAATCATTTTAAAAAAAGTGGAAACAAGCCCAAATAAGCAACTGCACTTTAGAAACAAGCGCAACAAACCGCAACTGCAAGCAACTTTACAGAAAAAGAATCCCAACGTAGCTTTAAATAAGCGGACATGGCAACACTGGTCGCAAAGGAAGAGAACCCATAGAGAGAACCCTGATGTTGATTTCTTCCCCATAACTACCATGGATGTATTACTACACCGCCCTCTAGCGGTTCCCCATAGTTTATTCAGAAGCCGTTGCCCCTGAAAACGTAGGAATGATGGGCATGAGTTTTGTTTGTTTGTTTTTTCAGCTCATAGTCTAGACATTAGACATTTAATGTCTAGACTAGACATTTCTTCCATACGAAATGTAATGTCTACTGGATTCAGTTGAAACTTCATATTTCCTACAGTAGACTGTATGGGTAATATATTTACAGCTGGATACATTTCGGATCAGCTGGATACATCCTGGAACAAACACAAACATTTCAGAAACATTGTGAAATATTTTAATATGTTATCTGAGATAGAAGACTGTGGGATCAATCTCTCTGTACAGTGGAAATGAACATGGAGTGTGTCTGACAGTCCCAGTCTGACTCATCCTCTTCACAGTGGACATGAACGACCATGATCATGAGAAAAATAAACCAGACAAACAAACACTAGAATCAGGGTTCCATGTTGTCCATCATGGCCAACAGGTCATCTCCTTTGTTGCTGGTAGTGACCTCCTCTTGCAGCACTCCCTGGTCTGAAAACTCTCCAGCAATTCGAGCCAGCTCAGTGGTGGCCTGCTCATCCTGAGTCAAGCCAAACACAAAAACATGAACATTTCGTTTTATTACTGTGATGCAACAGTCTAGCCTGCAGTTGATCGTAACCACTTGCAACTGTACTTAGACCGCTTTTACCAAATCTCTTTGGCAAGAATAGCTGATCTGCATGAACAAGTTGCCGTATATGTTTATGTAGCCTATTGTACGTGAACCTGAAATTGCAGCCAATCCATACCTGCATCGCTTGGATATTTATGACTTCATATAGGGGCTCATCACGTCCATTCAACGCTCCCCTGTTAAAGAAAATGGCAGCTTTATGAAATGCTCATCATTGGTCTATTTCATATAGGCTAATAGAACTCTGAAAATATGGGGCATGAAACCCTAAGCCGATTTTGTTTGTTTTCCTGTACAGGTAAAAAAAATACAGAAGGTTACAAACCAGGCTGATTTAGGTGTGCCAATGTGCAAACACAACTTGCACATTGGCATAAAAGGTCAGCCTTATGCAGCCTGCCATGTTTTTACCCGTGTGTAGTTTTGAATCTGTACTGGAAAACAAACTACACAATTGGCCTAGGGTTTCATTCCCCTTTAAGACGCTGGGTCATGTAAAGAATGACAACGCACACTTCCTCTCCAGTAGGAAACAGGTTTATACGAAAGCCTGTCTCAGCACTTTGCACATTTCCAGCATTCATGCCTCCCATCAAACGTGCCAAAAGGTTGAGCTCTTCTTTGGCCAGCAGGTTAGGGGTGTCATCTGTCTGTATAGTACATAGTACAATGAAGATACAATGGGTTACATAGGCTTGGCTACTCAAGGCTCCAAAATATTTGCAGTCTATGTAGAGCTTACTTTATACTACATGATTGCAACACATTTATTAACTTGTAGATCTGCTATTTTTGGCAAGCGAGTCATACAAGCAAGTCATACTACAAAATAAATTAGGTTTTGCGATTTCATGACGATAATACCTTGTTGGAAGGGCTCTTAGTCTTAGATGTGTGTGTCTCTTCCAGATATGTCGCAGAGTACCTTTTTAATTCAGTAACCAAAACACAACAATAAAACAACACAGATATCAAAAATCTCATAAATTTCATTTTCACCCCTATATGAGAGAGACTTGCTCACTAGTACACACACATGTTTGTTCCAAGTCCAATAACTCTGTTGCCATGTAGTTCAAAAGAACCCTCTCTGATGGGGCTCGTGTAGCTGCCTCCTGTGGGGAACAGGCTTCGCTTCACTTCTTTCCCCTTACTATCAAACGTCCTGTGGAAATAGGAAACGGGTGACGATAGATACATTGTGTTGAGAGACAAATCTAAGAATGAGCCAGTCTGTAATAATAACCTTCACTGTTAAATCAGCTATTCAACAAATTGATTACCTGATTAGTCCTGGGACTTCCATCCTATGGGGCACTGGACCTGAAGTTGACAGGGCAAAGCGTCCATTGGGATTCTGTATTTTATGCCTGAGGAAATGTGACACCTGGATGAGAGGGGGAAAGAAACGAAGGCCGATAAGAACTGAATTGGTATTCTCATTGGTAATTCAACTGATGGCCAAGCAGAACTAATATGGACTCACGCGAACATGCATGTCTTGAAAGAATATGAGCAGTGTTTGCCTTAGAAGTTGGAATTCAGCTTCAGGTAAAGGTGTGTACACCTACATGAAAGACGGAAAACAATATGTCATATAGGAGTTATTTGTATTATTTGGCCATACGTGATGAATATGGATGCTTAAAGACATTTCTTAGATAATATAGTGGTTAGAGAGGCCTTCTGGTAATCAGAAGGTTACCAGTCTGACCCTGCGGCTCACTCCGTATGTAATAATGTGTGCCTGAGCAAGACCTTGGCTCAAAACAGCTCCCCCCTAAGCGCTCATCATAACCACCTGACTAGACATCAGTTAGGTGAAGCTAAAACTGAATTTTCCATGTGGGATTAATAAAGGTCTACCTTTGTTTGAGTACAAATGTCCATGCTATGATCAGGAATGAATCAAAGAGTGATTACATTTAAATTGTTGATATATTATACTAAATTGTATCGTATTGTGTTGCATCCTGTCATATATATTATCATAACATATCATATATACAATCATGAGTCAGTGAGTTCCATCAGTAGTACCTCAATGATCTTCCGATGGGTCTCGTCCACTTGGTTCAAAACCATGGGAGTGTCTTTAACAAACTCCCTGATGATGTCTATGTGGTTGTAAGAAATGAGCAGCAAGTCTTTGGGCCTTGGACAAAGGAAGATCTGATACTTGAAGGCCATCACCATTAGTTCATAAAGCTTCATGAGAAAAATAAGGAAAAAGGGCATTCAAGATGAATTGCAAAATTGAGCAAGAGAAAGATGAAACTGTCATGGTAAATAAGTGTTGGGGAAGTGACTTAAAATGTTATCTATTCTATCTTTCTATCTTTCATTAGAAGTTGATATAAGTTATGTTACAATATCGCCAATATGCCAAGTAATGTGTTACATTACTTTTTCATTACTTTTGTGTTAAATTCACAAAATACCCTCAAATGAACCATAAAAGCTAAGCATAATATTAAATGGAACTGGTATGCTAAATTGAATACAGAAGAATTCCACAATAATGTTATTGGAATTAAAATGCAGTATGGGCAAAATCCATTCCTCTGCTTTTTATATCCCCTCTTCTGGTTATTCATTTTTATGGCTATGGATATGTTTTATCCCTGTTTCCGGTCAGACCGAATTAAATACATGCATTTCCTTTTGGGAGGAAATGTATAATAAAAAAACCTAGCCTATTTTAACCTCATTAATACTGGCATCAATCAATATAGCGAAAATAGCAGATATACAAACTCACACTGCCTCATGATGTGACACGGTGTGAGCTTGTGTAGATCTGCTAGTTTCACTATTTGTCACACAAACATATATATAAGTATGTATACACCCCCCGTTTTACAAATTTCTGGTAAATAAAATGGCCAGTAGGCCTACCTATGGTAACTATTCCGAGACGATGGTTGCAAATGAGATTTTAAATATCAGTGCATTAGTGCATACCTTATCCATGCTGGCTGGGCTGAGCCTCATGATTGAGGCGTGTGCTAGCCGTGTTAACACTGTTTTCATTGTCCTATGAGAGTACAGGTGTTGAGGCTTCAGAAGCTCCTCCATAAAGGACCTACTAAACATGGTCGCAGTGATGTCGTTCATAACTATGCATGGAAACGGGACAGGGACAGATGAATGGTTAGTTCTGAACAATACTGCAAACAGAGGTGGAAAAAGCACTAAAATGTTTTACTTAAGTAAAAGTATCAATACACCAATGTAGAAATACTCTGTTACAAGTAAATGTCTGTACTTGAAGTACCAAAAGTAGAAAGTACTCATTATGCAGACTGTCCTATTTCACAAGCTTTTCAAATAAATTGAATACAAATCTTTTGAAAATAGCAGATCTACAAGCTCACAATGCGACGCATTGTGAGCTTGTAGATCGGCTATTTTCAAATGGCCGAAATGTATATAGAGCTTAAGTGGGTAATGTTTTGTAATAATAATCCAAATCTACAGAGTAACTAGTAACTAAAGTTTTCAAATAATTCTAGTGGAGTAAAAGTACAATATTTGCCTCTGAGATGTATAGCAGGGCGGGAAATTGATACCATAGTGCACTTGGTGATACAAGCGCGAAATTTGGCACAGATGTCCTTCATATGACCCTAATTGATAATCAACCTCTGGCCACGCAAAAATCCTAAGATTTCAAGATGGCCACCACCAGTTTTCAAAATGGCTGCAACTGGGCCAACATTTTGGACTATATCACTTTGCTGGGGCTGTAAATCTTTGATTTCCCCCTTATTTTAATGTAGGAGAATATGTTCTGACAGTATTTCTACCAAATAAGATAAAAAAAATAATATTAGGTCCAATATGGCGGCATATTTTCCAATATGGCTGCCGATAAATTGCATAAATGTACATTCACATGAGCTTGTAGCACATGTATTTGTATTAATTACCATACACAGAATCAATTTATAGCACATTTTAAAGTGATTTGGTAGCTTTTTAATGACCTAGGGCAACAGAATTTTCAATATGTTCACCAATAAATACAAAAACTTAGATACATATAGGGATATTTTCTCAAACAGGTGCTGACCTTTTTCTCTTTCCGTGGAAGGACAAAACTGTATGGCATCTGCTGAACACATGAAAGAAGCAAAGACCTGATGACTTTGATCCAATAGCTGATGCATTTTCATGAAGGGGGATCCATCTGAGGTTCTTCGACAGCTTTTTCAAGCCAAGTCTTTGTGTCTGGGTAGCTCAGTCGGTAGAGCTTTCACCTTCGGATCACATGGTCATGGGTTCGGTCAGGATCAGTGTATGAGTACGTAGGTACGGTGAGTGTGGCGCTCCACCTCAGCAATACCAGGGGGTCTATAAGACGTCAGTATCTGAGCTGCGAATCATGATGTGTCAGATGCTATCCTCTGCAGCTCTGCCTCAGATACTGACATTGTTGACCTAACAGTTTCACTTGTTCAAAGACTTGGCTTGAATTAGCTGTGGATTGCCTTTGGAAGGAGGGAAGGATCTCAGATGGATCCCTGTTCATGAAATTGCATCAGCTATTGAATCAAAGTCATCAGGTCTTTGCTTCTTTCATGCATTCAGGGGATGCCACAGTTTCGTCCTTCCATGGAAAGGGAAAAAGGTCAGCATGGCAGACAACTTCTCCAAATTAGGTTCAACACCTGTTGCAATAAATGATAAACATATGCAAGTCATTGAGGAGTTCATAGTACTCATGTACGATAGAACTTCATAGAAGTAGTTCCTACAAGGAAGTGAATGCAAGTGAAGTGCATTCCAAGCAGGACATATATGGGGCCAGTCACTATTGTGCAGTCCTGTTTGCCAAATTATGCCAGAAGCTGACACGATGTGGATGTAAAAAAGCATGTTCTGGACACTGCAAATGCTTTAAGTTTGGACTTATCTGCACACCCCTCTGTGGTTGCAGTTGCTAGTACACTGGCCTGTCACTTGCCCAGCCACCATTGTAATTGAGAATGTGTTTATAATGACTTATATCAAAACAAAAAGTAAGCGCTAAGCTTTACCAAGCTAATAAATCACTTTCAAATGTTCCATAAATGGATTCTGTGTATGGTAATTAATACAAATACATGTACTACAAGCTCATGTGGATAAACCATAAGCAGATGCACATTTCTGCAATTTATCGGCAGCCATATTGGAAAACATGCCGCCATATTGGAACCTAATGTTATTTTTTAACCTACTGGGTAGAAATACCTCCAGAACATATTCTCATTGAGGGTGCGTTCGGATATTGCACACCGGAGCGCACTCACCTATTAGTTTGTATTGGCCAGTGCGCTCAGTGCTGTATTTCCGAACGCACCCATATTAAAATAAGCCCCAGCAAAGTGATATAGTCCAAAACATTTGCCCAGTTGCAGCCATTTTGAAAACTGGTGGTGGCCATCTTGAAATCTTAGAATTTTTGCGTGGCCAGAGGTTGATTATCAATTAGGGTCATGTGAAGGACATCTGTGCCAAATTTCGCGCTTGTATCACCAAGTGCACTATCGTGTATTGAAAACGGCAATTTCCCGCCCTGCTAGTAGTGGAGTAGAAGTAAAAGTACTGCAAATTGGAAATACTCCAGTACAGTAAAAGTACCTCAAAATTGTACTTAAGTACAGTACTTGAGTAAATGTACTTAGTTACTTTACACCACTGACTGCAAAACACATAATAGAATTTGCAATTCCATTCAACTATATGCTATTTTACCTGTAGTAATAGTATTAGTGATACATGAATAATGGTGAATACATTACCCCACTAAATGCTGCTAAATAAAAATGTGAAGAGACAGTTTAGCATGTTGCATCAGACTACTGTATCTTCCGCTACATCAGGTTACAGGATCTACAGTTAATGAACTACATGGTGTCTACAGGAAAAAGGAAGCCGACTGAAACTAAAACAGTACAATAATAGAGTGAAACAATACCTCTCTTTCTATCATTCTCTGTCCATAAACCTTTGCCAAAACAAGAACAAACAAATCATAATGAAAGAGTTATCACATTCATTGGGTTTATCTACTGTGTGTGTGTGTGTGTGTGGGGGGGGGGGGGGGAGTTGGGGAGTGGGTTTGAATATATTATTTAATAATAATAATAAAATTGACTAATATGTTGCCTGAAAGCTTACAATACATTTGTATCAGAATGTTCACATAATTTGTTTCATTATGTGGATTTCAGCTTTTTACCAGGGAGACCATAGTTTGTTTTATGTAACCATCAGAACAAACCAATACAGTACAGTATCATACAGTATCTAATGCTGAATTAAGTGTGTTTAAAAATTGTAGGCTATATGTTCTGAGGTAGCTTTCCAGGGAACCCACTAAATTTAGTACCCCCATCATACGTAATGGTATTGTATCCTTTCTGGATTTATAAGGATCAGTTGTTCGCTGTCACTCCTTGAAAGGATCACATGGAACTACTGTAGCTTGTTTGCTGAACACCCAGCTACAACTACAAAGCTGGTCTATTTTCTATTTCTATAACTTCATCTCTACCTTTCTCTGAATTGTCCTCAGAAGTGTTGTTGTTAGCTCGAAGACGTTGGTCCAGTATATACAGCATTTCTCCACCAAGATTGATAAAAACAAGGGGGAGAGTTCTCATAGACATCTTGTAAGGCAAGGGGATTATCTGCTAGCAGACTGGATACAAATTAGTTACTGTGGTGGAAACAGATGAGCTGTTTTGCAGAGGAGAAAATGCTCTTTTCACGAGCAATGCCCAAATGTTCTTGATGTTTCTGGCCAGAATCAAACTCACTGATTGTCAGTGTGTTATTGCATAATTTCTCTGCAGTAAGGTCTTAGCATGCCTCTGTGGCTAGCTCGTCTCAATGAGATGCAACAGGTGGCCAGGAAGGGATCAGCAGTGGTTATAAGCTTATTGGTTGAGGTTCATATGACGCCAGCCAATGGTGAAAGCATTTGTCTTGGAAAATCAAACAACAAAAGCAGACTAAGTGCTTCAACATAAGATGATGATGATAAGAAAATCTGTTGTTTTTGGCAAGCAACACTGTCCTTCGGATAGATCAGGTTTAAGGCCACAATAATGTGTTGTTGTGATTTGCAGTTAACATGCAAGTAGATTTAATCTTAAGAAGTGCTTACAATTGTTAGATATCCATCTCTAGCTCAGACTAGGATTTGTCCCAAACAAGCTTGTTTAAAACCTTGTGTTGAACCTACATACAATAAGTACAACACAAATGACCAAACCTATAGTACTGTATGCCTCTATACTGTACAAGTTCAGTCTAAGCACTATCTCCACTTTCTTTTTCTATTTGCTTATCTTCAATTTTACTCTCTCTCTCTCTCTCTCTCTCTCTCTCTCTCTCTCTCTCTCTCTCTCTCTCACACACACACACACACACACACACACACACACACACACACACACACACACACACACACACACACACACACACACACACACACACACACACACACACACACACACACACACACACTCACTCACTCACTCACTCACTCACTCACTCACTCACTCACTCACTCACTCACTCACTCACTCACTCACTCACTCACTCACTCACTCACTCACTCACTCACTCACTCACTCACTCACACACTGCTCACTCTTGTTGAAATGAATGATATTGCATAGAACAATGCAAATCTACTGTATCTTTAGGCATGCTGACATTACACGGAGTAGACGTTTAAGACAGACAATTGCATCTGTAACTAACCATTTGACTTACGGGTTAACGATTAAGCTCATTTTTGTGTACAGTACATGTACAGTATAATTATGAAAAAATAATTTATGAGAAAATTAGGACATGTGATTTTTAACGTGTGGGGGATACACCATTCCATCCTGACTGGATTTACTTAACTCACCAAACCAAATGGAGGTCCATAAGTGCATCTGGCTTCTATCGTTGTAAGTACGAAATTATAATGCACATGTAGAAGTGTTTTCTTACATCATATTACTTAGTACTGAATTATGAGTAATTTATATATTAAAATATCACTTAAACATTTAAAAATGTTCAATGGAATATAATTTGTCATCTAATTTCTATAGTTTTTGCAGTTTGATACATCTCACCAACTGTCAAAATTGTCCCTCCTAGAACTGTTACAATCTCCTGTTTAAGTTCGGAGAAAGGATTTAATGATGACCCATCCTTGGCTGAAAGCTCTTATAACTTGAATTGGATGGAGTCTATACCAGACACCACACCGATCTCAGCTATTTCTATACCTGGAACACATGAAAGCCTAACTCTGTATGGAGGACTATTTACCCAACGTCAAGCGTGGACCTTAGACAAACAACTAAAAGTGGGTATTCGATTTTTTGAAGTGCATGCTTGGAACTTGATTGGACAAAGTATTTCTACCCGAGATAGCCATATGATGATTTGGCAACATATGACAATTGATGAAGTCCTTCAGATCGTTTTGGACTTCTTAGATGGCCATGGCAGTGAGACTGTGCTTTTGAGAGTGACTCTACGTGGATTATATAAAAAGTATATTGCAAAATCTATCCTGAAGCTGATCAAAAACCATGAGGATAGAATATGGACCCAACTTTCAGTTCCAAACATGCAACAGGCAAGGGGTAAAATTGTGTTTGTTCAGAGTGAGAATTTCAATACTGGAGTCCTTATCCATGATACATTTTTCCCTGATGATGATATGTACACAGGCACTGAGAACAAGATGAAAAAAGTGAGGAAACATCTACAGGAAGCACAAAATAATTGTGCACGTCATATTGTATTAACAGACACCACAACTACAATAATCCCCAGGAAAGTGTCTCAGGAGGTTAACGGTGAGCTCAATGACCTTATAGTGGAACACAAGAAGAGGTTTTCACCCCTGGGGTGCTTAGGTGTAATAACCATGAACTTCCCCAGTCCTGAACTTGTAAAGAACATCATTGAAATCAAGCCTTGCTTTTGTGGCGATGTTCCTAAAATTGGTGGCACCTCTAAGCCTCCACTTCCATTTGAGGC
Source organism: Gymnoscopelus microlampas (assembly GCF_963454915.1). NCBI lineage: Eukaryota > Metazoa > Chordata > Actinopteri > Myctophiformes > Myctophidae > Gymnoscopelus > Gymnoscopelus microlampas. The sequence continues at coordinate 14,977,297 of NC_139952.1, read as the reverse complement.
ACAAACATCTGAGCCAGTTTCCAAGCAGGTACCAGAAGCAACATTTCTACCAGGATCAGCACATGAGCCACTCACTATTCCGGAAAAAGCATCACAATCAGAACCCACACCTGAACATCACACCACACCAGGACCTATAGCTGACCAATTGCCAGAAGCAACGATTGAACCAAAATCTAATCCTGAAGTATCAACTTTGTTAGAACAGTCGCCTGTGCCACTCACAACAACTGAACCAATGTCAAATAAAGAAACCGAACCAACGCTAGTACCCAACTCAAATCCTGCATCAACAACTGGACCAGAATCTAAGCCTGAGTCTCCAACATCCCAGCCGGTGTCAGGACCAACACTTGAGTCTCTCACTTTGGCTGAAAAGACATCTGAGTCCAACTCGCTTATGTCTGAGCATGTGTCAGAGCCAACACATGAGCCAATCACTATTCCTGAAAAATCATCACAATCAGAACCCACACCTGAGCATCACACCACACCAGGATCTATAGCTGACCAAGTGCCAGAAGCAACGATTGAGTCAAAATCTAATCCTGGCGCATCAACTCAGTTAGAACAGTCACCTGTGCCACTCACAATAACTGAACCAATGTCAAATAAAGAAACCGAACCAACGCTAGAACCCAACTCAAATCCTGCATCAACAACTGGATCAGAATCTAAGCCTGAGTCTCCAACATCCCAGCCGGTGTCAGGACCAACACTTGATTCTCTCACTATGGCTGAAAAGACATCTGAGTCCAACTCGCCTGTGTCTGAGAAAGTATCAGAGCCAACACATGAGCCACTCACTATTCCTGAAAAAGCATCACAATCAGAACCCACACCTGAATATCACACCACACCAGGACCTATAGCTGACCAAGTGCCAGAAGCAACGCGTGAGTCAAAATCTAATCCTGAAGCATCAACTCACTTAGAACAGTTGCCTGTGCCACTCACAACAACTGAACCAATGTCAAATAAAGAAACCGAACCAACGCTAGTACCCAACTCAAATCCTGCATCAACAACTGGACCAGAATCTAAGCCTGAGTCTCCAACATCCCAGCCGGTGTCAGGACCAACACTTGAGTCTCTCACTTTGGCTGAAAAGACACCTGAGTCAAACTCACCTGTGTCTGAGCAAGTATCAGAGCCAACACATGAGCCACTCACTATTCCTGAAAAAGCATCACAATCAGAACCCACACCTGAATATCACACCACACCAGGACCTATAGCTGACCAAGTGCCAGAAGCAACGCGTGAGTCAAAATCTAATCCTGAAGCATCAACTCAGTTAGAACAGTCGCCTGTGCCACTCACAACAACTGAATCAATGTCAAATAAAGAAACCGAACCAACGCTAGAACCCAACTCAAATCCAGCATCAACAACTGGACCAGAATCTAAGCCTGAGTCTCCAACATCCCAGCCGGTGTCAGGACCAACACTTGAGTCTCTCACTTTGGCTGAAAAGACACCTGAGTCCAACTCGCCTATGTCTGAGCATGTGTCAGAGCCAACACATGAGCCAATCACTATTCCTGAAAAAGAATCACAATCAGAACCCACACCTGAGCATCACACCACACCAGGACCTATAGCTGACCAAGTGCCAGAAGCAACGATTGAGTCAAAATCTAATCCTGACGCATCAACTCAGTTAGAACAGTCGCCTGTGCCACTCACAGTAACTGAACCAATGTCAAATAAAGAAACCGAACCAACTCTAGAACCCAACTCAAATCCTGCATCAACAACTGGATCAGAATCTAAGCCTGAGTCTCCAACATCCCAGCCGGTGTCAGGACCAACACTTGATTCTCTCACTATGGCTGAAAAGACATCTGAGTCCAACTCGCCTGTGTCTGAGAAAGTATCAGAGCCAACACATGAGCCACTCACTATTCCTGAAAAAGCGTCACCATCAGAACCCACACCTGAGCATCACACCACACCAGGACCTATAGCTGACCAAGTGCCAGAAGCAACGCGTGAGTCAAAATCTAATCCTGAAGCATCAACTCAGTTAGAACAGTCACCTGTGCCAATCACAACAACAGAACCAATGTCAAATAAAGAAACCGAACCAACGCTAGTACCCAACTCAAATCCTGCATCAACAACTGGACCAGAATATAAGCCTGAGTCTCCAACATCCCAGCCGGTGTCAGGACCAACACTTGAGTCTCTCACTTTGGCTGAAAAGACACCTGAGTCCAACTCGCCTATGTCTGAGCATGTGTCAGAGCCAACACATGAGCCAATCACTATTCCTGAAAAAGCATCACAATCAGAACCCACACCTGAACATCACACCACACCAGGACCTATAGCTGACCAAGTGCCAGAAGCAACGCTTGAGCCAAAATCTAATCCTGAATCATCAACTCAGTTAGAACAGTCACCTGTGCCAATCACAACACTTGAACCAATGTCAAATAAAGAGACCGAACCAACGCTAGAACCCAAGTCAAATCCTGCATCAACAACTGGATCAGAATCTAAGCCTGAGTCTCCAACATCCCAGCCGGTGTCAGGACCAACACTTGATTCTCTCACTATGGCTGAAAAGACATCTGAGTCAAACTCACCTGTGTCTGAGCAAGTATCAGAGCCAACACATGAGCCACTCACTATTCCTGAAAAAGCATCACAATCAGAACCCACACCTGAACATCACACCACACCAGGACCTATAGCTGACCAAGTGCCAGAAGCAACGCGTGAGTCAAAATCTAATCCTAAAGCATCAACTCAGTTAGAACAGTCGCCTGTGCCACTCACAACAACTGAATCAATGTCAAATAAAGAAACCAAACCAACGCTAGAACCCAACTCAAATCCAGCATCAACAACTGGACCAGAATCTAAGCCTGAGTCTCCAACATCCCAGCCGGTGTCAGGACCAACACTTGAGTCTCTCACTTTGGCTGAAAAGACACCTGAGTCCAACTCGCCTATGTCTGAGCATGTGTCAGAGCCAACACATGAGCCAATCACTATTCCTGAAAAAGCATCACAATCAGAACCCACACCTGAGCATCACACCACACCAGGACCTATAGCTGACCAAGTGCCAGAAGCAACGACTGAGTCAAAATCTAATCCTGACGCATCAACTGAGTTAGAACAGTCGCCTGTGCCACTCACAATAACTGAACCAATGTCAAATAAAGAAACCGAACCAACGCTAGAACCCAACTCAAATCCTGCATCAACAACTGGATCAGAATCTAAGCCTGAGTCTCCAACATCCCAGCCGGTGTCAGGACCAACACTTGATTCTCTCACTATGGCTGAAAAGACATCTGAGTCCAACTCGCCTGTGTCTGAGAAAGTATCAGAGCCAACACATGAGCCACTCACTATTCCTGAAAAAGCGTCACCATCAGAACCCACACCTGAGCATCACACCACACCAGGACCTATAGCTGACCAAGTGCCAGAAGCAACGCGTGAGTCAAAATCTAATCCTGAAGCATCAACTCAGTTAGAACAGTCACCTGTGCCAATCACAACAACAGAACCAATGTCAAATAAAGAAACCGAACCAACGCTAGTACCCAACTCAAATCCTGCATCAACAACTGGACCAGAATCTAAGCCTGAGTCTCCAACATCCCAGCCGGTGTCAGGACCAACACTTGAGTCTCTCACTTTGGCTGAAAAGACACCTGAGTCCAACTCGCCTATGTCTGAGCATGTGTCAGAGCCAACACATGAGCCAATCACTATTCCTGAAAAAGCATCACAATCAGAACCCACACCTGAACATCACACCACACCAGGACCTATAGCTGACCAAGTGCCAGAAGCAACGCTTGAGCCAAAATCTAATCCTGAATCATCAACTCAGTTAGAACAGTCACCTGTGCCAATCACAACACTTGAACCAATGTCAAATAAAGAGACCGAACCAACGCTAGAACCCAACTCAAATCCTGCATCAACAACTGGATCAGAATCTAAGCCTGAGTCTCCAACATCCCAGCCGGTGTCAGGACCAACACTTGATTCTCTCACTATGGCTGAAAAGACATCTGAGTCAAACTCACCTGTGTCTGAGCAAGTATCAGAGCCAACACATGAGCCACTCACTATTCCTGAAAAAGCATCACAATCAGAACCCACACCTGAACATCACACCACACCAGGACCTATAGCTGACCAAGTGCCAGAAGCAACGCGTGAGTCAAAATCTAATCCTAAAGCATCAACTCAGTTAGAACAGTCGCCTGTGCCACTCACAATAACTGAATCAATGTCAAATAAAGAAACCAAACCAACGCTAGAACCCAACTCAAATCCAGCATCAACAACTGGACCAGAATCTAAGCCTGAGTCTCCAACATCCCAGCCGGTGTCAGGACCAACACTTGAGTCTCTCACTTTGGCTGAAAAGACACCTGAGTCCAACTCGCCTATGTCTGAGCATGTGTCAGAGCCAACACATGAGCCAATCACTATTCCTGAAAAAGCATCACAATCAGAACCCACACCTGAGCATCACACCACACCAGGACCTATAGCTGACCAAGTGCCAGAAGCAACGACTGAGTCAAAATCTAATCCTGACGCATCAACTGAGTTAGAACAGTCGCCTGTGCCACTCACAATAACTGAACCAATGTCGAATAAAGAAACCGAACCAACGCTAGAACCCAACTCAAATCCTGCATCAACAACTGGATCAGAATCTAAGCCTGAGTCTCCAACATCCCAGACGGTGTCCGGACCAACACGTGATTCTCTCACTATGGCTGAAAAGACATCTGAGTCAAACTCACCTGTGTCTGAGAAAGTATCAGAGCCAACACATGAGCCACTCATTATTCCTGAAAAAGCATCGCAATCAGAACCCACACCTGAATATCACACCACACCAGGACCTATAGCTGACCAAGTGCCAGAAGCAACGCGTGAGTCAAAATCTAATCCTGAAGCATCAACTCAGTTAGAACAGTCACCTGTGCCACTCACAACAACTGAACCAATGTCAAATAAAGAAACTGAACCAACGCTAGAACCCAACTCAAATCCTGCTTCAACAATTGGACCAGAATCTAAGCCTGAGTCTCCAACATCACAGCCGGTGTCAGGACCAACACTTGAGTCTCTCACTTTGGCTGAAAAGACACCTGAGTCCAACTCGCCTATGTCTGAGCATGTGTCAGAGCCAACACATGAGCCAATCACTATTCCTGAAAAAGCATCACAATCAGAACCCACACCTGAGCATCACACCACACCAGGACCTATAGCTGACCAAGTGCCAGAAGCAACGATTGAGTCAAAATCTAATCCTGACGCATCAACTCAGTTAGAACAGTCGCCTGTGCCACTCACAATAACTGAACCAATGTCAAATAAAGAAACCGAACCAACGCTAGAACCCAACTCAAATCCTGCATCAACAACTGGATCAGAATCTAAGCCTGAGTCTCCAACATCCCAGCCGGTGTCAGGACCAACACTTGAGTCTCTCACTATGGCTGAAAAAACACCTGAGTCCAACTCACCTACTATGCCTGAGCATGTGTCAGAGCCAACACACGAGCAACTCACTATTCCTGAACAAGCATCATATTCAGAACCTACACCTGAACATCACACCACACCAGGACCAAGTGACCAAGGGGCAGAGGCAACACTTAAAGGTCATACTGTGCCTAAACCTGCATTCCAGTCAGAACCCAAACCTGACCTAAAGACCACAATTCAGCATGTGACTGACCCTCAACTAGAAGTGATATCTCAGCTTCCCACGACACTTGAAAAAGCACCTGAGTCTGAGTCACCAATAACAGAGCAGGGTTCTAAACCAACACTTATTTTACATTCAGAGAAAGCATTTAATGATGACCCAGCCTTAGCTGAAAGCTATTATAACTTGAATTGGATGGAGTCTATACCAGACACCACACCGATCTCAGCTATTTCTATACCTGGAACACATGAAAGCCTAACTCTGTATGGAGGACTATTTATCCAACGTCAAGCTTGGACCTTAGACAAACAACTAAAAGTGGGTATTCGATTTTTTGAAGTGCATGCTTGGAACTTGATTGGAAAAAGTATTTCTATCCGAGATAGCCATATGATGATTTGGCAACATATGACAATTGATGAAGTCCTTAACATCGTTTTGGACTTCTTAGATGGCCATGGCAGTGAGACTGTGCTTTTGAGAGTGACTCTACATGGATTATATAAAAAGTATATTGCAAAATCCATCCTGAAGCTGATTAAAAACCGTGAGGATAGAATATGGACCCAACTTTCAGTTCCAAACATGCAACAGGCAAGAGGTAAAATTGTGTTTGTTCAGAGTGACAATTTCAATACTGGAGTCCTTATCCATGATACATTTTTCCCTGGTGATGATACGTACACAGGTACAGAGAAAAAGATGAAGAAAGTGAGGAAACATCTACAGGAAGCACAAAATAATTGTGCACATCATATTGTATTAACAGACACCACAACTATAATAACCCCCAGGAAAGTGGCTCAGGAGGTTAACGGTGAGCTCAATGACATTATAGTGGAACACAAGAAGAGGTTTTCACCCCCAGGGTGCTTAGGTGTATTAACCATGAACTTCCCTAGTCCTGAACTTGTAAAGAACATAATTGAAATCAAGCCTTGCTTTTGTGGCGATGTTCCTAAAATTGATGGCACCTCTAAGCCTCCACTTCCACTTGAGCCACAAACATCTAAGCCAGTTTCCAAGCAGGTACCAGAAGCAACATTTCTACCAGAATCAGCAAATGAGCCACTCACTATTCCTGAAAAAGCATCACAATCAGAACCCACACCTGAACATCACACCACACCAGGACCTATAGCTGACCAAGTGCCAGAAGCAACGCTTGAGCCAAAATCTAATCCTCAAGCATCAACTCAGTTAGAACAGTCACCTGTGCCAATCACAACACTTGAACCAATGTCAAATAAAGAGACCGAACCAACTTTTGAACCCAACTCAAATCTTGCAAGTTGACTAGAAGTGATATCTCAGCTTCACATCACACCTGAAAAAGCACCCGAGTCTGAGTCACTAATAACAGAGCAGGGTTCTGAACCAACACTTGAGCCAAAAACTAATCCTGAAGCATCATCTCAGTTAGAACAGTCCCCTTTGCCACTCGCAACACCTGAACCAATGTCGAAGAAAGAAACCGAACCAACACTTGAACCCAACTCAAATTCTGGACCAACATCTGGACCAGGATCTAAACCTGAGTCTCCAACGTCCGAGCTGGTGTCAGGACCAACACTTGAGTCTCTCACTATGGCTGAAAAGACACCTGAGTCAAACTCACCTGTGTCTGAGCAAGTATCAGAGTCAACACATGAGCCACTCACTATTCCTGAAAACGCATCGTACTCAGAACCAACACATGAACCTCATACCACAACAGGACCTATAGCTGACCAATTGCCAGAAGTAACAGTTGAAGGGTATAATATACCTGAAACTACATTTCAGTTAGAACCAATACCTGAGCCACAGACCACAATTGAACCTGTGCCTGTGTCCCAACTAGAAGATATATCTCGGCTTCCCATCACACCTGAAAAAGCACCTGAGTTTGACTCTGACTCACCAATAACAGAGCAAGTTCCTGAACCAACACTTGAAAAAACGAATCCTGAAGCATCATCTCAGTTAGAACAGTCACCTGTGCCACTCACAACACCTGAACCAATGTCCAAGAAAGAGACCGAACCAACGCTAGAACTCAACTCAAATCCTGCACCAACATCTGGACCAGGATCTAAGCCTGAGTTTCCAACATCCCAGCCAGAGTCAGGACCAACACTTGAGCCTCTCACTATGACTGAAAAGACACCTGAGTCCAACTCGCCTATGTCTGATCAGGTGTCAGAGCCAACACATAAGCCACTCACTACTCCAGAAAAAGCATCATATTCAGAGGCCACGTCTGGACCTCCCGCCACACCAGGACCTATAAATGACAAAGGGCCTGAAATAACACTTGAAGGGCAAACCATACTTGAACCTACATTCCAGTCAGAAACAATACCTGAGCTACAGACCACAATTCAGTATGTGACTGAACCTGAACTAGAAGTCATATCTAAGCCTGCCACCACACTTGAAAAAACACCTGAGTCTGAGTCACCAATAACCGAGCATGGTTCTGAACCAACACTTGAGCCAAAATCTAATCCTGAAGCATCATCTCAGTTAGAACAGTCGCCTGTGCCATTCACAATAACTGAACACATTTCCAAGAAAGAGACCACACAAATGCTTGAACCCAACTCAAATCCTGCACCAACAACTGGACCAGGATCTAAGCCTGAGTCTCCAACATCCCAGCCGGTGTCAGGACCAACACTTGAGTCTCTCACTATGGCTGAAAAGACACCTGAGTCCAAGTTACCTACTATGTCTGAACACGTGTCAACACACAAGCAAATCAATATTCCTGAACAAGCATCATATTCAGAACCTATGCTTGAACATCACACCACACCAGGACCAAGAGACCAAGGGGCAGAAGGAACAGTTAAAGGTCATACTGTGCCTAAATCTACATTCCAGTCAGAACCAAAACCTGAGCTAAAGACCACAATTCAGCATGTGACTGACCCTCAACTAGAAGTGATATCTCAGCTTCCCACCACGCTTGAAAAGGCACCTGAGTCTGAGTCACCAATAACCGAGCAGAGTTCTAAACCAACACTTCTTTTACATTCAGAGAAAGCATTTAATGATGACCCAGCCTTGGCTGAAAGCTATTATAACTTGAATTGGATGGAGTCTATACCAGACACCACACCGATCTCAGCTATTTCTATACCTGGAACACATGAAAGCCTAACTATGTATGGAGGACTATTTATCCAACGTCAAGCTTGGACCTTAGACAAACAACTAAAAGTGGGTATTCGATATTTTGAAGTGCATGCTTGGAACTTGATTGGAAAAAGTATTTCTATCCGAGATAGCCATATGATGATTTGGCAACATATGACAATTGATGAAGTCCTTAAGATCGTTTTGGACTTCTTAGATGGCCATGTCAGTGAGACTGTGCTTTTGAGAGTGACTCTACGTGGATTATATAAAAAGTATATTGAAAAATCCATCCTGAAGCTGATTAAAAACCGTGAGGATAGAATATGGACCCAACTTTCAGTTCCAAACATGCAACAGGCAAGGGGCAAAATTGTGTTTGTTCAGAGTGACAATTTCAATACTGGAGTCCTTATCCATGATACCTTTGTCCCTGGTGATAATATATACACAGGCACTAAGAACAAGATGAAGAAAGTGAGGAAACATCTACAGGAAGCACAACATAATTGTGCACATCGTATTGTATTAACAGACACCACAACTACAATAATCTCCAGGAAAGTGGCTCAGGAGGTTAACGGTGAGCTCAATTACCTTATTCTGGAACACAAGAGGTTTTCACCCCCAGGGTGCTTAGGTGTATTAACCATGAACTTCCCCAGTCCTGAACTTGTAAAGAACATCATTGAAATCAAGCCTTGCTTTTGTGGCGATGTTCCTAAAATTGGTGGCACCTCTAAGTCTCCACTTCCATTTGAGCCACAAACATCTGAGCCAGTTTCCAAGCAGGTACCAGAAGCAACATTTCTACCAGAATCAGCACATGAGCCACTCACTTTTCCTGAAAAAGCATCACAATCAGAACCCACACCTGAACCAATGTCCAAGAAAGAGACCGAACCAACGCTGGAACCCAACTCAAATCCTGCACCAACATCTGGACCAAGATCTAAGCCTGAGTCACCAACATCCCAGCCGGTGTCTGGGTCAAAACTGACGATTGAACCATACATCACACTTGACAATTATTTTCCTAAACCAGTATCTGGGTCACAGCGTAACCTTGAAGCACTGACCATGGTGGAGCTACCACAGAAAAAGAAAGATTGTGATAAAAGGAAGCCATTCTTTTCATTATTCACAAAGTGGGATGGGAAACTATGGAAAAACAAGAAAGAAATGACTCAGTCATAATTTATATCAGCTTGTGGCAAGCTAAACCACTTACTAGGTTTGCAATAAAAACTGCAGTTTAAATAACATTATGCAACTTCTTTGAACACTGTTTCAGAGACAAGCGAATTGCGTTCTCATTAATCAATTAATTTTTACCTTTAAAACTTTAGTTAATTTCTTTGGCCACCAGATGGCGTCCTGGGCTTTTGTAGAATTGTTTAAAGCCATACCCTTTTTCCCTGGTGGGGTATAAAGAAGAAATGAAGGGCACGGCCCCATTTTGGAAGGAAATGTCTACATTCCTCTGGGTGTGTAAAGACCATAGACTGTAAAAAAGAATGGACAAAGCTACGCCATTGGTTTCTACAGACTGTAAATGAAGCCGATTGTAGTTCAGGAATTTCAAAACCGGCATCTTTCTATATCGCGTCATATCGCGTCATATCCTGCGCAATGCAACCAGACCAATATTCGTTGGGTAGCTTGTCAATCAAGAGCGGGGGCGGGTAATGAATACTATTGGTTGTGTAGCTTGTCAATCAAATCATCCCGCCCCTCCTAGAGCCTACCCTACTTTATCGTCAATTTAAAAATAAATGTTAGTGATAAGGGAGCTGGCACTGTCCCTAAACGCTATTTTGCAGCTGCTATACCCCACTATGAGGTATTTACTATAATCAGCAGAAGGGAGAGTGTCAATTCCTTGTGTCAATTGTGTTTATATAAGATGAAAGTCTATTCAAAGAACACAATTTGTGCATCGTGCAATGCAATGCTTACACTCGTCAGTTTTATTCATCGATTACGCAGGAAATAATGAACTGATTACAAAAATATAAAATTCTCGCTAGTAACATGTAGGTAATATGTATGTCTATCAAATGTGGATTTATTGAAAGTTAACAGTCATTTTGGAATAAGGTCAATTTTCACTTCAATCTTTTTGCCCTTGGAGAAACGTATATGATATGATTCATCAAAAGACTGAGATGACGATGTTCCACAAGGGAACTAGTCGAATAACTGAAAATGTACTGTCCCACTAACTTGGTGTAGCCTACATCTCTTTTGCATTTTTTTGAGGATTTGGGGATTGCTGTGTGTGGTCCATTACCCCTCTTTTTTATTTTATTATTATTATAAAAATGGTGATGATGATAATAATAATGGTGATTATTAACATGTCTTGTAGCCTACCACTTTTTGTCCCCCAAAAAATAAACAAAATAATAATAAATGTATTATTAAAAAGAGTACAACTAAAAACTATTATTGAGAGCACACACGCATTTACAGCTTTATTCGCAAGGTTTTTAAACATCTGTAGGCCTTGCCCTACACAGTGTACACTGTACTTAAAACATGCAATATGGAACCTGATGTCCATTTTGCAAACACCTCAAGGCAAACCATGTTCACTTGTTAGCCTGTGCCTAGCCAGGAGGCAAGTTTCATGTTTCAGGCTGAAACATGAACTGAACAGAATTAAATCAAAATGCATGGTAGTCTATGCGTCTGCGTCAGCGTCTAAACTTACGTAAATTCCACACATGGACAGTCCCACAGAACAGAATGTGATCAGAGTAGCCTATTTAGTCTGCTAAAGGTTTTCATGATAGGCTTATTAATCACGTATACTGTCTGCTGATCTATCACCACGATGAATAGGTGCAGTGATTGAATTGAAAGGCCAAATATTGGCTGTCCATTGTGAATATAAAGTAGGCCTACTTATTTTCGAGTCGAGGAGAGCCATTCAACAGTGAATGAAGGAGAAGGGGGTTGTGATTGCTAAGTTCTCTCTCGCCAAGTCATCATGGCCCATTTTAGCCATCTCCACCTTTTGGTTGGTTGAACAAAACGTAGGCTATTAATAAATAATTATGCATGCTTTATTTATTTTTATTGATAATCTTATAGCCCATGCCCTATGTACAAAACACATCAGGTAATCAAGCAGCACATACATTGGTTTATTATGCATGGTACCAGTGGTGGAAGAAGTACTCAAATGTTTTACTTAAGTAAAAGTATCAATTAGTGCAATGTAGAAATACACTGTTATTATAAGTAAAAAAGTAAAAAGTACAAAAGTATTGGTATCAAAAGTAAGTAGAAAGCACTCATTATGTAGAATAACCCATTTCACACGTTTTCAAATGTATAAAATGTATAAAAGTCTTTTGAAAATATCAGATCTACAAGCTCACAATGCATGAGCTTGTAGATCGGCTGTTTTCAAATGGCCGAAATATAGGGCTGAAGTGGGTAGGCCTAATGCATGTTTTGTAATAATAATCAAAATCCACAAAGTAGTAGCCTAAATAAAGCTTTCAATTAATTGTAGCGGAGTAAAAGTATAATATTTGCCTCTGAGATGCATAGTGGAGTTGAGGTAAAAGTACTGAAAATTGGAAATACTCCAGTAAAGTAAAATACCTCAAAATTGTACTTAAGTAGAGTACTTGAGTAAATGCACTTAATTACTTTACATCATTGCATGCTACTTCCTCATGCCGGCTCCGACGAATGATGTCACCACCCGGAGTATTTGACACAGAAGTGCAAACCATCATAACTCAATGGTGAAACACATGACATACATATCATTGCACAGACAACAGTTTCAAGTGTCACGGTCCCGGTAAGTTAACTTTTCTCCATAGAGTTTAAAGAGATATTGTAACAAAGTGTTTAGATTGAGTTGACTGCGACAGTCTTCTATGTAAAAACTGTCTGATGTAGACGTATTTCTACTACAGTCAGTAAGCAATCTAATCTCCCTTTACGTTCAGCCTACAGAACAACATATGTCGTTTAGCAGAACGGATCAGGCATGATCCAAATATTGCCTAAAGAATGATTGACAGATAAGTTAAAAGATGTCCTTAAAATTAAGTGTTAATTGGATAGTGGCGAGGCATCAGACTGTATACAATTTATAGAGCTTAGTAAAATTACAAAAAAGAAAAAGAAAAGCTGGCTACAGCCAGTATGTCATTTTCATAGCCATACAAAATGGCTAACAAAATAACAAAATAAAGTTTAGTAGAATATCATTTATCATTCTTTTTTTTATTCTATAAATCTTAAATAGATGGGTATAGATAGACAAGCAGGTCCGCATAATAGGATGGGCTATTTAAAAAGATCGGAAAAAAAAATAAGATGCAATTTCTGTGCAGGTACATATAGGCTACTATTGTTTCTGTATTCATAATGTTTATATCTATAACTATCATAACAATAATATATTAATTGTTGTAAAGTCAGTTTGCTCATGCTGCCAGTGATTTAAATCCCAATAACATGAGCTAAACTATACTAACACTAATAAATGTGCTTTCTAAGCTGCATGGAAGATGGCACTAGATGAAAACTGGTGTTTGTTGTTTCATGTTGAAAAAGTCTGATATATTTTCAAACATTGTCAAAAAAAGTGGAAATAGCAGATCTACAAGATCTTGTAGATCGGCTATTTCCACTACTAATGTTTTTTTTTTTTTTTTAAGTTATTACATTTGTATATTTATATATATATCTGTGCAAATTCAAAGCCTTAAAGTTAAATAATTAAAATGTTAATGCACAATAATATGTGTGACAATCAATTGTCATGTAAAATGTCATAATCCTGACAGCCCTAATTATCTTCCCATGAAATAAAACACTGTATGCAGCCAACTGGAACCACACAGAGACTGACACAGATGCATGGATGTCAACAACCAGAATCCCGGGCCAGCAGCAGAATCCACCCTGTCTTGTCAACAAGAGAATGGAGCAGGGTGGTCACTCTTCTGCCCTAAATGAGTCCGACATCCCCCTGGGACCCCATGGAGAGACTCAGCTCGACTTCTTCCATAAGCTGGGGTATTCCACAGAACAGGTGCAGGACGTACTGCAGAAGTTTGGCCGGAACACAGACACTAACAGGTAGGGCTATCACGATCACAACATTTTAGTTGACAATTAATTGTTTTGCGAATGATTGTGATTAACGATTTAATTGTGTTTTTGGCCTTGAACACTGGAACATAAATACAAATTACGTTTCTGTTTGGCTTTTAGGCTATGTGAACAAAAATATAGTACAAAGAAATGACTGACAATGACGGGTACCAATAAAAAAAAAAAGAAATATTGTGCTTTGACCAAAATAGGCTTTTTTTTATATAATTAGGCTATACAATTATATAATGATATAATAATATAAGGCTATATAATATAAGGCTATATATAATTAGGCAAGACATTTTAATAGTGGAAATAGACGATCTAGCCGCGATGCAAGACTTTGTGGGCTTGTAGATCTGCTATTTCCTCATTTTTTTAAATGTATGTATGTAACATTTATCAACATGGTAACGATTACGAAGATTATGCAAAATCATTCTGAATCAGAATGAGCTTTATTGTCACATCATAGTTTACAGAAGTAAAAGTGGGTGAAATACGTTTTTGTGTGAATTTCACCCACTTTTTTTGCGAATACCGCAAATAACTGCGATCAGGCGATTATGTAATAATTGTGACAGGCGACTAACAGGGTTCTCGGGGAGCTGGTCCAGGCTGGGGTCAGCCCAGAAGAGAAGGAGGTGCCGGTCACCACCATGTCGGTGCTGGTGTCCAGGAGCCAGGAGGAGCACTCCATGTCTCTCAACAGAGAAGAGGCCGGTGGGGACGGGGACGCTCTGAGACCCATCGTCATTGATGGGAGCAATGTGGCCATGAGGTGGGAAAATGTAAAGGCTCATTGAACTAACAAACATGTGGTATGACATTAACAACATATTTTCAATTGTACAACACAGTCATCCAATGAAGTAGCCAACAAATAGCCTTCAGTATGTTTTTCCGCAAAGTATAGTTAGGCTGTTCAGTTCTAACATTTGCTGCCTTGTCATTATTTGGAGGTATCATTATTAGCCAATACGCTGGGCATTACTCTATTCTGGTTAACTTCTAACTTAAAATTGATGCTATTACGACAACTACTACTGCTACTACTACTAATGGTAATTAGTTCTTGAGGGAACCCCCTCAACGACCCCTGGGGGTCCCCAGACCCCATGTTGAGAACCACTGTTGTAGAAGATAATGAGGCAGTTTTTCAAACATGTGCTATTTAACCACTTAAACCGTACATACTTTGTTGACCGGGGTCCCCCAGGGGTCTATACTTGACTTAACCCCCTCCTTTTTTCCCTCTACACCAAAACTCTTTGCCATAAATAGCCGATTTACAAACTCACGTAGAGCTTGTAGAGCTGCTATTTTAGGCAAATGTTTGCCTAGTTTTGCCAAATGTTATGCTCAGAATAGGGATGCTTGGGTTCATGTGGTTAGACACCTGTTGTCATTTAATTAATTTAGAATACAGTACCTTCTGTCTATTCCAGCTCTCATAAATTACATAGTCTGTTCAGAATGCCCTCAGTGAAATACGCCTTAAGATAACATCTTATATTTCAGTCTCTGCCTGTGCGAAGACTCAACCTTTTCTGTCACACACGCACACGCACACGCACACACACACACACACACACACACACACACACACACACACACACACACACACACACACACACACACACACACACACACACACACACACACACACACACACACACACACACACACACACACACACTCTCTCTCTCTCTCTCTCTCTCTTGTCTGTTATTTTTACTGTCCCATTCTGTGCACACAACACAGGCACGCCTGTGCAGGTCCATTCTGCACTCACCGCTCAGGTATGCAAATCTTAACATGCAAATCACCGTTTTCCTCTCTCCTCAGGGAACTGTTGATTTATAGGTCTGCGCTGTATAGAAACAGGCCTGACAACACTTTAATCCTTTGCTCCATTCTTCTTAAGTCTGATTTATACTACGTCGTACGACAAAAATAGCCGGTTTACAAGCACCTGTAAAGCATATACAGTAAATTAAGCAATTAGTTATGATCACTCTACTACACTATAAAATCCTCAAATATGGGTCCATTTTGGTTTCATTTGTATACTCTCAGATTTAAATGAACACAGAGGATTTTGCTGTGCAATGTAGGTGGTTTGGCGCAATTGCATTAGAGATATTTATTTTGCTGCCTCCCTGTACCAATTCCATGTTTTTAAAATGTTTAGATTTCATTTGAAGGATTTTAAGTTTTTATGACAATAAGCAGAAAAATAAGAGCTGCTGCTTAAAGAAGATCAATTCAAAGTTCTATAGCTTATCTTCTATGACTTATCCTACAAATAATTGACTTAGGAATGGGACAAAAAATAAGCAATCAAGGCTTCATGGGGTGTGTAATATATAGCGGACCACGTCGTCAAGCTCATGTCGCTATGACTCAGCAATAACCATAGTTCCCAATGCTGTTACACCCAAATATGGAGTGTGTTGTTACAGCCTTAAATGTGTCGTCATGGCATCAGGGGCAAACAAATCAGTCAGCTCCATATATGGGAACAAAAGGGGCATATACTGATGACATCAGCGATCTCCATATATGGGTATAAAAGGGACAAGGACTACAAAGATCTCTCCATATATGGGCATATTGGATTGGTGGGATTGGCGGTGCGACGTATGTGTGAGGGCTGCGTAGTAGCCCAAACCTATATTGTTATATTTGGCCATTATCGAGAAGCTAGCTCACTAAAAACAGTAGTTTTGTAACTTCACAACAAATTATTTAGAATGTATCATTGTTAGCTAAATGTAGCAAATGAAAAGTTACTCATATTTTATTTGATTTATTTTGGTTCTCAGATTTTAACATTTCAGAAATGTGCTCATAGCAATTTTATCCTGGTATAAAACCCAATTAGTGTGTCTGAGACAAGTGGCCCGTCTAGTATTTTGCATAGCAAATGTTGTGATATGCTATGTAAGTACTGTAAGTGCTGCTGCGTTTTTGTTCACACACTGAGAAGCAATTGCATTTTTAATGTAGTGGTCACCATGATGAACACTGAATGTGTCAAATTGCTGTCTACTACAGATTTTTTGATAACTTGATATAATATGAGGTTTGGGGATATTGAATGAAATGAACAGGTTTATGCAGGTCATTTATGCTTGCAGTAATAAACACTGTTTCTTCATTTTCATTGTAAGCCATTGTTTTGTAACCTGACCTTGAATTTGTACTTCCATGTACTGTTATTCTCATGTCTTACTAAATAAAGTACATCAATCAATCAATCAATCAAGACTCCGCCAGAAATGTGATGCAAGCTTCTTCCATCTGGCAGAGTCAGGTTAATTGTTTTGTGCTTACTGTCATAAAGACCAACCACTTGCTTGCTTACTCATACCATTTCGTTTTTCATGTGCTTATTCAGCCACGGAAACAAGGAAGTGTTCTCTTGTCTGGGAATCCAGTTGGCTGTGAGCTACTTCCTGGAGAGAGGTCACACTGATGTCACTGTGTTTGTGCCCTCATGGAGGAAGGAGCAGCCCAGACCTGATGTCCCCATCACAGGTAGGATGACGGGAATGTGCTGCCATTTTGTGCCAGTTTGATATGCATTAGATATTAGACCACAGATGGACGGATTTGATACATTTTTTTAAAGAAAATTATCTCTGGGGCCCCAAACTATAATGTAAAATCCTCAGTGTTTATTTAACTCTGAGAGTGTACAAATGGAACCAAATGTACCCTGATCTAAAACTGAAAACTGAAAATGATAATGTGAAACCAAGGCTTGGCTGGGTGGATGATGAGCTAGACTGAGGTCCTACATGATTCTGAATAAAAAATGGAGAATAAAGGTTAAAGGTTTGTTGCCTTGAGCTTGTAAGGCCGTAAGCTTAATTTATACTCTTATCTTTATACTTTAGGCAGTATGTGTGGAAGCCGGTACGTTTGTTTTTGTTGGTGATAGTCAAATTGGTGAAGAAGCAGGGGGAGCAGTTCAACAGGGTGGGTTGAATTAGGCTTTTGTAAAGCAACAACAGGAGGTGTGGGATCCCCCTCCACCAGTCCTTCCAGTTACTGCCATCAGGTTGACGCTAAGTCACGCGCGCGTGTGCGTGCGCGTGTGCGTGTGCGTGTGTGTGTGTGTTTTAAATGTGCACTGCTGAGCCTGGTCAAAGAGACATTTCTGTTCCTTGTGACAGACAATAATGTTGTGTTGACTCTTGAATCTTGAATTAGACACTGATGGAAATACCCCAGAAAGTTTCCCCCTAATTTTTGATGTTGCTAATCAGGGACTTTTTTTGATCAGCTATATCATTTCCTGTGTTACTCATAGATAACAGCTGTTAATCTGTTACTGACAGTGGTTGTAAGAGCCTTGGCTGCGCATGATAATTTCTAGATGCAATTTTCATTGTCCTATTCTGCAGAACCTGTTTGCTTTTGATATAATTGACAATTGATTCATTCATAGAGGGGAAAACATTTCATTGGAGAGGGAACTTATTAAGGCCTTTTTGTAGGTTCTCCTCACAATGTCTAATATTAAAATTACCTTTCAGAAAATAGTAGAGGCAATTATATAAAAGTGTTGGTTGCTTTTAGCAGTGCTTCAGTTCATTAGTATTCATCTATAGAATCACAATTATTTGTTATTGCCAAGTATGTGCACATACAAGGCGTTTGTCTCAACTATTTACTTAAAATATAAAGATTAGCAAAACCAACTAGAAACTAAACATTATGCGATATATTGTACACTATAGACTATAGAGACTGGTAGAGCAACATACGCAGAAATAAATATGAATTCTTGTTTTAGTCATTAATCTGGCATCTACCCTATCTTTTTCCTTTCATATGCTGCGAAGACCAAAACATTCTGCGGAACCTTGAGAGGAAGAAATGTCTGGTATTTACACCTTCGCGCCGCGTTGCTGGCAAACGGGTGGTCTGCTATGATGACCGCTTCATTGTCAAGCTGGCATACGGATCTGATGGCATCATTGTGTCCAATGACACGTACCGTGATCTCCAAGGAGAGAACCCGGAGTGGAAGCGGTTCATAGAGGAGAGGCTACTCATGTACTCCTTTGTTAATGACAAGTAAATCATCTTCTGTCACTACTTGCTTCTTGAAGTATTAGGCAGATCATTTATGAAGTGCTATAAAGAGGACCTAACGCATTAATCTCATCTGCAGGTTTATGCCTCCCGATGACCCTCTGGGTCGCCATGGACCAACTTTGGACAACTTCCTGAGAAAGGTCCCAAGGACACCCAAAAAGCAGCTGTGTCCTTATGGTGAGGCCACTTTAATTTAATTTAATGATTTTTCAATATCTGGTCTCACTCTGTATGATATAATATAACTCTGTGTGCATTTTGTATTTATGTGAAAACATTTAAAAAATAAATTGACAGCACATTTAATCTCATAAATGTATCCTCATTCAGGGAAGAAATGCACTTATGGAATTAAATGTAAATTCCACCATCCAGACCGTCCCAACCATTCCCATTGCTCTCTTGCCGATGAGCTTCGCGAGAAGGCCAGGCAATCTTCATCAGCCCATAAACATTCTTTGTTGGGTTCTGGTCCAGTGACTGCCAATAGCCTCTCTCTGGAGGCAATGGCCCAGAAACTGACCCTGGAACAGTGGAGAGGCTCATTGAAGAAAGGCCACACCAGTGAAAATGTTGTTCTGGTCAAAGGGGGTCGCCGTACCAGCAGAAGGCCTCCATCTAGGAAAGAGAAGGCCAGTCAACACTCTCCTTCTGACCTGGACTCTCCTTTCTCCTCTGGCTCTCAGGAGCAGCTGGACTCTGGTTTGGGCTCCATAGATAGTCCACCAATTGAGACCTACTGGGACCCCGCTGATCACCGCTGTGGAGCCAGTTACGGGAGCTTCCATCCAAACTCGACTTCCAGGCCACTCCAATGTGAGGCAACAGTACCCCTAAAAGTGCACAACATAGGTTCCCCTAAAAGTACACCATGTAGTTGCTGCTCGCATGTTCCGTCCTCTTCGTGGGCCACAGGTGGCTTCCATCCTCATAGCCAACACCATAGCATGGCGACAGCCAGCACCCACCACCCAGACATGATAGCTTACACTCCTCCTGCTCATTACTATGGCTATGGGACATCTGTGTATCCAGTCAGCATGCATGCACACAGCCACCCAGCAGAATTCCAGCATAGCAGGGCTCAAGACTCTCTCCACCAGGCCTACTGGTCAGATCCATTTCAGGGCTATCCTCAAGCTCCGTCCAGAATGTCTGGAGAGAAGCCACACTGGGAGCCCTCCCATATGACACAACCAGGTCCTTGTAGAAAGGAGAGAGAGGATGTCCGAAAGAAGCTCCTAGCTATCTTTAATGCCCGTCTGGTAGACACGGCCATGGACATGTTTCCTCAATTGATGGATCCACAAAAGTTGGCTGCTGAGATCCTGATGCTACAAAGTCAAGGTAGGCCGCTGAAATAGGGTCAGAATTGACCAGCGTTGTTCCATATAAGGTTGAACTCTGTTCAAAAGACTGTGTAAGCTGTCAAGCCTGAATGCTATTGTGGTGAGATTGGTATCTCACCTTGTAAAAAACAGCGCAAATGCAGAGGTTGTATCCTGTTGATGCAAATTGTATCTTTTATGAATAATGCATAGGGAAGTGCATTCTAAAGCTCCTGTGTTTTAGGGCTGGGGATAATGGTGATATGTATAAATAGCCATTATGTATTAGTGAACCTATGGCATGTTGCCATACAGTAAGTAAAATTATAATCAATTTAAAGATTTAATTGCTTGTAATTTTGGCACCATGTGCCATTGTAGTTTGTGCTGCTATCCATTGCCGTAATGTTGTGTATGTGCCCTATGGGCCATTTATTGATATTTACAGCAGGGATGTCAATTTTGTATCACTCAGTATATCCTGCATGATATAACATTACACTTTCAAAAAGAAAATGAAAACATGACAATTTTCGTTTTCCACTGTTATGTCACTGTGCCAATGTAATGTCAGTGATGTAATTCAATCGCCGTTTTTCTAGTGGATCAGCAAGTTGCTGTGCATTACACATCAGCACTGACTGAGATTTTACAACTTTCTGTGTTTTCAATCTGATTTATAATCTGTGTTGTAGTACACTGTAAACATGTTTACATAGGGCATTTTAATGTATGTCGTCCTCTCTAAACAGTAAACATTCATTAGAAAAGATTATGCCTATTTGCATTTTCCATACATCTATACTATTTAGACAGTCATTTATTTATTTATCCTAATATGTAGCTGTTGTCAATATCAAGCAACAACAAACGTATACTGTTGTATTGACGTTTTAATTTTCTGAAAACATTAAAAATATGAAAATCGAATTCACCGTTTTTCATACGTTTTTGTCCATTCTTTTAAATCCATTTTCAATGGAACAAAAATGTTGATGTGGTTTGTTGAAATTTGACGGTTAAAAACACTCCCTTTTGGGAGGCACAAAAATGTTTTTGTCCTCACTAGACGTACAGTATGTTCTTTTATATCCTGTGATTACATGTAGTATTGACATTATGCATTTCAGCTTGGAAACATGCAGCCACTTGTCTAACTGGAGCATCACATTTTTTTTCATTACGTTATTTTATACATGGGGTGCAGGCTATACATTGACATTTAATTCAATTGAACTGAACTGAATTGAATTACTCTAAACTCAATATTTATAGTTACATCTCATTCCTAAAACATTTTTAAGAGGTTGCTAAATAGAACCTTGAATTGTATATGAGCAACAGAATTCCTCTACAGCAACAAAACAAATAACAATAACAACAATAACAATAACAATG
This sequence comes from Gymnoscopelus microlampas, assembly GCF_963454915.1. Taxonomy (NCBI): domain Eukaryota; kingdom Metazoa; phylum Chordata; class Actinopteri; order Myctophiformes; family Myctophidae; genus Gymnoscopelus; species Gymnoscopelus microlampas. The sequence continues at coordinate 14,955,493 of NC_139952.1, read as the reverse complement.
CTTATAGCACCAGGGCCAGGAGGGTTTTCAAGCCATAAGTTCAATAAAATGTGGGTCCCTTTCATCAACCATGTACATATTCTGCAGCTGGAGCCCACCATGGCTATCTGAGTGTCCCTTTTCAGCTTTGGTTGGTATGTGCCACACATGGCCAATATATCTGGTGTACTTAATGATTGACTATTTTGTTTCTGATGTGCATTTCCATTTTTAATATATATAGTGTTTTCTTTTTATTTGTTTTGTTTTGTGTTACCTTTATGAATTCTTATTCAATAAACATGTGAAAATAAATCGTTAAGAGGTCAAGGTCACAATCAAGACACAAGAGAAGTTTGGTGCTTGAAGGGTTTTCACCTATTTAATTGCTGTTACAACAAGATGGACACTGACGCCACATTCTTGTTATTCATCTACATAAACCTACATGCATACTGATCTTTGCAATACATTTAAAAGCTTCTAGATGTCCTATATAGATATGTTCATGCTTGTAGAGAGATGGTAACAGATAATGCATTATTTCATTTGAAAAGGAGGAAGTGGAAAGATTTACTACCCGAGGTTAAGATGCATCAGTTAAGGCAAACAACATGTATCCAGGTTTTTATTTAATAATCATCAATAATATTTTGATCTTTTGTTTTTAGTATAGTATTCCATATTACAAAAAGTCACTTGTCTTGACTATAGCATCAAAATAAACAAAGACAGAGAGTCAGAGCCAGAGCAAAAAGAACATTTAAACTGCCACTTAACTTGCTAATAGTATGTCTGGATCATAGCAGACAGGGCAATTTACTGTTCCAAAAGATACACCCTGTTACAAATGATGGAACACAAGTTCAGGCATGGCTTGGTGTTCCTAGAATGCTGAAAGTCAAAGATAGAGAGGACAGTGTCCAGTGTGTAACATTTTGTTTCCCACTGACTAGTGGTGGCGATTTTGGTTGCCTAACACTTTAGTACCAAACTTTAATACTACAGGCTGGACTGCCATGGAATTTGCTATGCAGGTTCATGCTCACCAGAGGAAGAACCCTGCTGTTTATTTGTTTAATTATTTATATGCTGACCTTATGGCCTTTCCTTTAGTACCACCCTTGGCTAAAATGTCCACACATAATGGCCGGATTGCCGTGACATTTGCTGAGCGACATGACATCATGCTGGTCCAGTGCAGAGGGTTCTGAACTGATGAGAGCAAGTGTTGCCGTCTACAGTATTTAGTCTAGAAGATGATGAGATTAAACCAGGAGATCACATTTATTCATTTGTTTGTTTATTAATTAGTTATTATTATTTTTCATTTTTATTTAAAACCTTCCTTTCACCTTTGTCAATTTTCAGCCATATAAAGATCAGCCTGCCCTGGAGTCTGGAAGAGCACAGAAATGGCTCCTCCTGCAGGATTAACAATGAATGGTCTTTTTCTGTTTGTTTTATGGTCCTTTATATTGAACAGCTACGCCTGGTGGCTCTGGTCCAGAGCTACGCCTATGGTGAGAGGTGATCTGTTAAAAGCTACTAAACATTAACTTAAAATACGCATATTTCCATTTACATGAAATGTGGCAAATAGCTGATATTTTAAGAATCTACAAATAACTCTTTCTAAAAGCTACTAAAACGTTATGGTGTGTACAATATTTGCATTTATATTATTTACTGTACTATTATAGCTGTTATTTTAATATCGACAAATAACATCTGTTTCATGCATGGATAGACGGATACAGGATAGGTGGGCACTATAGGGTCATCTGGGCACCATATGTTTGGGAAGATGGGCATTGGGCGGGCACTAGGAAGAGTGGTAAAATTAATTCTGATAATGATGTACCGTGCATGTTCACATCATGTATACTTTACATTACTTTTTTTTGGTTTACATTTTGGACAAAATAGCCAATTTTATATCGAGTTGCCCACATGTCCCTAGTGCCCACCTATCCTGTATCCAATGGAACAACCACTGAAACTTTGTCTTTACATACAAGACACACATTTAGCATCTAGCATCATTGTTAATAAAGTATTCAATTTCACAGGCAGTGCACCAGTGCACCTAGTGCCCAGTCTGCCGGGTGCCCACATGTCCCTAGTGCCCACTCTTCCTAATGCCCAGTTTTCCCTGTGCCCAGTCTCCCTGATGCCCATATTTCCCTAGTGCCCACTCTTCTCCACCCCTAAGTGCCCACTCTTTCAGGTGCCCACTCTTCCCAGTGTCCAGTTATCCCGGTGCCCAATCTTCCTGGTGCCCAGATTTCCTTAGTGCCCACTCTTCTCCACCCCTAAGTACCCACTCTTCCAGGTGCCCACATGTCCCTGGTGGCCACTCGTCCAAGGTGCCCAGTTTTCCCCAGTGCCCAGAATGTTTTGGTGCCCAGTCACCCGATCCTGTTAACGGATAGACTACAGGTCCCATAAGTCAACTGGGTCTCCTGCGCAGTCGCAGTTTGAGATCTCATCGTATTGACACCGTTTGTGTTGTTTTAACCCAGTTACCGCTGTGCAAGTGTGCTTATCTCTGTGGGAGCCAACAAAAACTATGTTGCAATTATGTAGCCACAGTGTCTCGGTGGTTTAAGGCACTGTGACACCACTCTGATTCGTTTCGATCGCATGGCTGCTAATTAGCTAGCCAGATGCTACCTATCAAGCTAGTGGGAGCTTTGTGATGTGGTATTTTGTTTTTGTCTTTTCTCATTGCAGTGGCTGGATGGATAGCAAAGCTAACTTAGCTAACAAATGCTAGCCTCCTGAGAAACCCACCACCACTTTGCTCAGCCCACGTTTTGAAGGGGGAAATACATATCGTTTACATATTCTCTCCTAATGCCATTCGGGTTATTAAGTGCTCAGCTAAGATGTGGCAAAGTGTCGGGCTCACAGTGCTGGTCATTGTGGCCACAATTGTGTGTGCGTTACTCTTCATGCTTTTTGGTAAGTTTCACAAACAATCTAGCTATCTTGTTTCTTTATATTGTTGCTAACTTATTTATTCAACGGCTACGCTGCTAGTAAATACACTATGTACGTTGAACTGTCTGGAACCACTTGACATTGTTATGATGCAATGGTAACAGGATAGGTGGGCACCAAGGAAGAATGGACACCTCGGTATTAACTTGGCTATTTTTCCCCAAATGTTAAAAACTAAAAATATTTGGAAAATATTTTTATGTTAAGTAAAGTATACATGATTAGAACATGCTTAAACATTCGTCAATTAAGGTCTAATATTTCTACAATTGCTACAGAACCTGTATATACATTTTGGGGCATACACAAGAAGTCTGATCATGATGTACCGTGCATTTTCACATCATGTATACTTACCATTACTTAAGACAATTTTTCAAATGTGTATATATTTTTTTACATTTTGGACAAAATAGCCAAAATAGCCCAGATGTCCCTAGTGCCCACCTATCCTGTATCCGTTATAACACAATTATGTAAGCAGCGCATGGCAATAAGCCACGTTAGAATACGAAGGTTGGTTTGAGCACAGCAAGTCCTTAAAGTTAATTTGTACGAGTCTCGTCAAGAATATGACACGGTGTGTTGAATAGCTTTGCCTAACTGGATTCTATTTCAAAAGAGTTTCTATTTTTATCGTGCGAAGGGGGAAGGGAGAGTCACTGAAATGGACATGACAGCTCCCTTCACCTTCTTCTTCAGCATATTCTGCAATTGACCTTTTAAAGACATGGCTTTGTGTAATTTCTAAATATTTACTTTGTCTACTGTCAATAACTTTTTTCTTTTGTCTGTACATTAGTCATGTCACGTTCTTTTTGTAAAAGTGACCCATGCTTTATTTGATATACTACTGTGTTGTTGATACAACTTTGACAGCAGATTTTTCACAATTGTTATTCTGACCCTTCCTTCAGGTTGGTATGTAGTTTGGCAGCTTTTCCTGTCCAAGTTCAAGTTCCTGCGTGAGCTGCTGGGGGATGCTGGTTCTCCGCAGGCCGAAACTCAGCCGTCCGAAACCAAGAGTGAACGTTCTGCTAGTGCTGCTGTCCGCAACCGGCCCAAGACTGCACGCCAAAGACTTGTTGCTCCGGAAAGCACTACATAGACCCTCCATCCCAAACGGTCTACTGTTTACCATCACTCTTTTACCTGCTACACAGACATGAAACCTCTGTTTCACAATGACCGCTTATATTAAATGTCCTGTCTGATCATTTGAACATTTACCCATCCATGCCTTTTCTCTGCACTACCTAAGGACCTTGCTATCAGTCAGTACTCGGCCCTCCTCACCAGGACACTTTAAAACTGACCGGGCAACTCTTCTGGATTCAAAGGGATAAACAATCCAAGTGACTGGCCATTTCTTTGTAGCACCTGTTCAGTCTGTATACATGTATCCTCCTAGTTGTATGTGGAGCTATGATTTCATTAACTATCCAGCTGCTGTTGCTGCATCACAAGAAGACACATGGCTGACAAGTTTATAGCATAATTATATGTGTACACTTTATATAATTTGATCTTAATAGTTGTTTTAGTTCAAGGAAAGCCTACTTTGACAGGTGTAGAGCTTCTAGAAGACCATTATGTAGAACTGGGTAAAAAAAACTGAAAGAAGCAATTTGTGTAACTGACAACTTAAGGTAATGTATTTTTCTTTGGGGAAAATATTCTTGTAATAAGTTCAATGAAAAAGCAAAATGTTTTGCTTTGATTTTATTGTCGTATGTACACTATGTATTAGTAATTACTTACCATGCAAGAGTGTCACAACCAATAGATAGGCCTATTGTCAAAGCCTCCCCGAAAGAAAACAAAACTACCAGGGCTACATTCCAATAGTGTTGTGATCCTTTTTCTTGCAGCTTCTTCTAGACACTCAAAAGATATTGAATTGCCAAGAGAAAATGACAGTGAAAGGAATCATTTTAGACCTCTGGTAATGTTAAAGTGGTTGTATGCAGTGTTAACAGCCTACCGTGAGTGGATAATGAGGCTTGATACCGCAGGGGTGGGAAACCCTGCACTTGTGATGTCTTCTCCTGTGTCCTGTGCCTCTGTCTGTACCAGTGCCTGTCTAGATGGCATCCACTGTTTGTTACTATGGCCTCTGATTCTTTTTTATTGCGAACAATAAATTGGTTTCCATTACAGAGCAAAACAAGGCTGACCAGTCCAGAGCTTAGTTATTTGTCGCTCGATTCACCAACAGGTGAACAAAACTGTTATGCATCATATTACTGGAAGAAATAATTTAGCACTCAAGCATTTCAAATGAACAAATACTGTTGTAAATGTTTTTAAGTCCTCATGGCTCTATTGGACAACTGTCTTGTTGAGAGAAAAGGTCTATAGGCAATGTAATGGTTGTGTGTGTGTGGTTGGTTTAAAAGTTTTTAGTATTGGCTGTAATTTACCTTCATAATAAATATATTTAATAAAAAATACAAAGATGTTTTCATATATACTGTATACAAATTAGCTTTGTTACACTGGTATGAAATAATTGGTATTGTAATAAGGAATGATGGGTTTCATTTAAACGGTTCCATAATAAGAATGACTCATTCTCAAACCCAAAGTGGAGATGAAGTGTGGCCCAGTTAATGATAATGCCCCACCTGCTGTCTCTGAGTCCCAATGTTGTCTTGGCAATAAAACTACAAAACATTTGATGTGCTATGACCCTAGGCTATGACATGCACATGGCAGTTTGGCATGTTATTTGACACATCCCTTGCTATAGAGGTGAATCACTTAAAACCCTATATACTTTGTTGACCGGAGTCCCCCAGGGGTCTCTATACTAGCCCCCATCCCTTTTCCCTCTATATTCAATTCAATTCAATTCAATTCAATCTTTATTTCAGACTCAGAGTCCATACAACAATACATATGACAGTTGCTCATTGCTAAAACTCAGATATAAGCAGTACTAGTAGTTCTCAATCTTTTCTGGATAAGGGTCCATTTGGGGAAAAAGTGGCTTCTGACCACTTAACACAGCAGTGTAGTTTTTAGCCGCTAGCTGAAAGCGCGGCTCTACAAACAGGCTCAGACAGTGTCATCCCCGACATGTATTTGTCTATTGGCTGTCCTGGCTGTCCTTCACTACTTTAAAGCCAATGGACGGCCGTCCTTTGCAGCACCCGCCTCCCCTCGCAGCACCGCGGCGCAGGGGAGGCGCCCCCTTACCTCTGACTGCAAAGGTCTAATAGTGGCCAAACAACGGATGCACGCTTATACAGTACTTGAGTAAATGTACTTAGTTACTTAGAACATTTATTTTTCGCCGACTTCACATCGCCCGTCCCCGCAGGGAAGGGGGTTCCCTGGCTCAAAATAGATTGGGGGGGCGGGGCTGTTGACAAATACATATTAATCTGGGGGTCCATGAACATGTTTGAGCACGCGAACGGCGTTTTCCTTTCGCCTCCGAGGCACCCAAACCAGTAGAGACGCGAAAGGAGTTGGGGAGAGCCTGGCTGTGTTGTTGACTGACAACAGATGCACGCTTTTATGCGAAACAACAACAATACAACCTGGCGCAACAGTTGCGTGCATTAGCGCAAGATGAGGACAAAGGAAACATATGAAAAGGCTACTACAGTCAAGTAAGTTGGACTGAATGACTATGCCCGTGCCGTGGGTTTCAATCACCGTCACACAGAGTACTCACACACGCGCATACTGTCCGAAATGGGAGGCATGCGATAATCCGACAGACCTTTTCTCCGACTATGTGGCATCCGCGTGCGGTTAGGGAATGGTTAGGGTTGGACTTCAGTGCTAAGCCTTTTTAGAAAGGTCACCCTTTCAGAAAAAGGCAGAGCAAGGAATTTTTGCTCTCGCCATCTTACCTTTGAAAGAAAGTATTTTTGGGATCCTGTTACTCTTTAATTTTAAGGTCCTTATAATTTCACATTCTGTTCTGTTTAACTAAGTCTTTAAACTACATTCTAAATCTTTGCCATAAGTTCTTTTTGGCTGGTTCCCCTTTCCTAGAGGGGGGGGGGGAGGATTCCCAATTAGGGTTAACCATTTAACCTTTCTTTAAGGTTTAGGTTTTTAGGCATGTTTACAAACTATAAAATAAAATAAAATTGCCAGTGAACTTTGTGAGAAGTGTTCACTGGGGACTGTGCATGGCAGGTAAGTCCAGTCATCCTGAGTCCCACCTGGACCGCATACCAAAAAATCATCCATAATCTCATTATAAGAATGGTACAGGATTAGGACTCAATAAAAGATTTAAGAAAACAAATGTAGTTTTGGACCATGCTGGAGGCCCGCCGACTCCGCAGACCTTGAGGCTGAGGAGTCGCGTCCGAGCGCCTCCAGGCGCGAGTGCCCGCGACGCCCAGCCGATGGGCTGCTAGTCGACTCAGCGCCGTCCGAGTTATGTACCGATAGGCACAGAATCGTAAATGATGTTTGTGGGGACTGCGTTTGCCCCCACTGACCTTCCCAGTGACTGCTGAGGGCAGGATTGTCCAGATTCCTGAGTCTTTTCTATATTAGACCGCATACCAAAAGGTCATATTTTAACTGGCTAAGTTTTCACATTTGCAAAAACATATTCCAACTCTCACGTTGATCCTATTTTAAATGGCTAAGTTTTCACATTTGCAAAAAACATTTTATTATTATTATTATCATCCTCTCACCTCTGGGTGTGCGTGCGGGTTTGGTTCGGGTTTAGTATTGAAACGTCGGAGCGCTGCGCTGTCGGAGGAATGCGCTGTCGGACTAACGTACTGCACCCGTCTGAAATACTCTGAAAACAGCCGATCTACAAGCTCACAATCATTGTACAGTACTGGAGTAAATGTAGTTACTTTACACCTCTTAACAGACGAACATACGTGTTGAGGCTCCGAAAATCTGTACGAGCCACAACTCACTATCTCTCGCCCCTAAACACGGTTGCCCCTGATCGCAACGGTCTGGGGTGAGCGATCAGTGCCGTTCTGCCTCGCCCCTAAACACGGTCGCACCGGATCGCAAAGAACGGTCTGGAGTGAGTGATCTGCTTTGCCCTTCAGTGCATATTTGCATGCACATGATGATATTGTTGTTGTGGTTAAGTTGAAATAAAAGTTGCACAAGTTGTAACAATAGTGCTGTATCATTACTTTGTTGCAGTAATCAATTCATTATAATATACGTACAATGACTGACAGAATATATATATATATATATATATATATATATATATATATATATATATATATATATATATATATATATATATATATATATATATATATATATATATATATATATATATATATATACATACATATAAATATATAATCCAAATATTATTTAACTTTTTCTTTTCAAGATATTTTTGAAAATAGCCGATCTACAAGCTCAAAAAGCATCGTGAATGCAACACTTTGCGAGCATGTAGATCTGCTATTTTCAAATAGCCAATGTACTAGTCTGTGCTACTGCTCGTATGTATGTATGTATGTATGTATGTATGTATGTATGTATGTATGTATGTATGTATGTATGTATATATATATATATATATATTCCAAATATTATTTAACTTTTTCTTTTCAAGATCTTTTTGAAAATAGCCGATCTACAAGCTCAAAAAGCGTCGTGAATGCAACACTTTGCGAGCATGTAGATATGCTATTTTCAAATAGCCAATGTACTAGTCTGTGCTACTGCTCATCCTAGTCGCTTCTTTTGGCCTTGTTTTCATAGAACTGACTGCTTATTTCACTCATGCAAGAGAGCCTAGTCAGCCTACGTGAAACATAACATCACACTTTTGCGGATTCCCCTGTATTGCACGTTTAGATGGAGAAGCGAGGCTGCGCCATTTTCACCCTGAAAGGCGGTTTCACTTAGGATTAGGGTTGCACTTAACTTTCATAGCCTAAGCATAAGTAGGCTTGGCTAACTATTTTTGTTGTTGATACAACTTTAATTTACTTCTACTCAACTACATCTCAGAGGCAAATATTGTACATTACATTATAAAACATACATTTACCACTTTAGCCCTATTTTACACCTACAAGTATAATACCTACTTGTAGATCTGCTATTTTCAAACATTTACAGAGATTGCCAGGTGGGGAGAGTCTTGTTTTTTCCCCCGTTTTTTTTGCTGAATCTGCTGTTTTTTTAGTGTGTTCCGGTGCGTTAGCCTGGCTCCACCCCTGAATCGCTAGCCGTTGTCCTAAAACACCCTGCCCCGGCTCTAATCCAGCGGCCTCGGAGCGTGAAAAAAATGGGCCAGTGTGTTTTTGGGACTAGCGTTCCTTTACCACCCGGTAGTGAAAATAGCAGATCTTCAAGCTTACGATGTGACGCATTGTGAGCTTGTAGATCTGCTACGTTCACTGCTTTGAGTCCCGGGGAGACATCAAATTTATGTTTTGGGTCCCGAGCTACAATGTTTGGGAACCTCTGGTTTAAAAGATGCTAATAATATCTTTGTTTATTGTAGCTACTCCACTTATTCATTAACTGCTTTTACTTGTATTAAACGTTATAGCTGGATAGCTGTTCTGAATTGTGAACCAGCAGTAGACAGGGGTCTTTTCTGAGGGAAACATTAGCCGAAAATAGCAGATCTACAAGCTCTCAACGCCTCGCACAGCGAGGCGTTGAGAGCTTGTAGATCGGCTATTTTTGGCAAAGAGGCTAGGTGTAGAGGGAAAAAAAGAGCAGATTAAGTAAAAAGCAATGTTTTTATCTGAAACACAATTGTATACAATATAGAGGGGGTCCCTGCTTCATCTCTCTATCAGCTAGGGGGTCTCTGGCCTGAAAACGTTGAAGACCCCTGTACATTACTGTCCTTGAGCACTAATGATAAGTTCATGTATTTGAACATTAGATGGCAGCAGTGTACTAAAGCTAATTAGAAGTGTCCGGGCCTTTAGGGATGGAACACATTCGTTCAGTTCATCCACACAGGTTTCCTAGGCACTCGACTCGAGCTTACTGGGGGGGGGGGGGGGGGGGGGGGCATTATGGCCATTCATTTGCTTTTGTAGTTTGGCCTTCATAATTTCAGAGTACTCCAGCAATAGACACTAGTAGGGCTGGGACTTGAACATGGACTCTCTGTACTGACATTGAGACCGTTAGACTACATAACAGTTCAGGTGGGTGTTTTTTTGTTTGCCATAACCACTCAACTTTCCTGTCTGGAAACAGCGGGGAGCAACACTGCTCCACCACCGTAATGAGTATTGGCTTCGGTGCCTCCCCAGGCTGGACAACCCTGTGCGCCTTGCTTGCAGAGACGGGATTCAAACCTGTGGCCCTGGTTGCCGTGTGGCTTTCGATGCCAAAGACCACATAGGTGTCCACCAACTATCCGCTGCCCTACGGCACCTCCACACATTTACACATGTTTATTTTAGTGCAGTTTAAGTGTAGTTTCTGGATGTTAGTGTTCAAAACATGTATTGAAGCAGGAGGTTTTGATCACACGACCTTTGGATCATGTAGGCCTAGACAGTGTCCTAACACAGCGACCTACCACGCTGCCTGCTTCGACCTTGTTTTCTTCCTGCTTTAACTAACAGCAGACAACAATACAAACAAAAATATATCAAGATATGCAGTTGAATTTATTTTAGTTTTTCATACAGGTATATCATTGTTTGTTGTGCTGTTCCTTGTCTGGATTGTTTATGGAACAGCTTTGAGCACAATGGAAACAAGCCTCTGGATTTTTTGTGATGAATTCATTTGGCCACACATAAGTAACATGTTCCAATAGCTCACTGTGTAAAGACACTGTCTACATGTTCCTAAAGTCATGGGTTCAACTTCAACAAATATTTGAATTCTTGAAATTTCTTTGACAAATTTTAAATACTTTGAAAGTTTTAAACACAAATCTATTTAATGGGTGTACTTTACCTTTTTACCTTTCACTCCACTACATTTCAAAGGCAAATATTGTGCTTTTGACTCCACTACATTTATAGGAAGGGGGAAAACAATACATTATGAATTACAAATTCAACTTAAGCCCTATTTCAAATATAATGAAGAACAGAATGAACATACTGTAGTAGATCCAAAACTGCATTCAGACAACATAATGCAATAAATAAATAGTACCATCGGCATCTCCATCTTCAAATTGTGTGTCAATGAAGTTGTAGAACAGTATAATACAACAAATAAAAAGTATGATCACTATCTCCAGTGAAGTTGTTGACAGTATGGGGCGGCAGTGGCTCAGGGGCAGAGTGGCCGGTAAAGCAGCTAGATGGCAACCCAGCCCAGGGGTTCCCAGTTCGATCCTGGGCTCCCCCAGAATTAGTGTTGAAGTGTCATTGAGCAAAATGCTGAACTCCTAATTGCTCCTGTCCCGGTAAACCAGGTGCCTATTTGCTTTTTGACACCATGTCTTCACTTGTCTGCATGTGAATACAGTTTTTACTGTAAAGGATGAATAACCTGTTGCAGCAACTTGATAAAGAATCATCACAGCTCTCCTTCAGTGTTTACTGATGGACCTGTAATCAAAGTATACAACAGCACAGTGATTCTCAACGTAAGGTCCGGCGGTCACGTAAGGGCCGGCGGTCACGTAAGGGCACGCACGCACGCACGCACGCACGCACGCACGCACGCACGCACGCACGCACGCACGCACGCACACACACACACACACACACACACACACACACACACACACACACACACACACGTGTCATCATCATCATTAGTGTTGATTGAAAGCAAACTGGGATCCATTCCCTCCAGACTGCATTTGAGCAGTGCTTATTAGATATAAATAGAAGGCAGGTGAGAGATGCCAGGGTGGATCACTTCAGAATGGAACCAGCCATTCGTGTCATAAAATGCGCCGTTCGTGTCATAAAAAAAACAAACAAAAAAGGCGCTGGTCTGGTTCTCCTGGTTTTACTAGGACAGGGTTCGATTCCCTGTGGCGACCTGCTCATGGTTTGCGTTGCGTTTACATTTCCCTAGCTTATTAGCACTTGATTGGTTACATTGTTAGGGGGGGGGCACCAGTGTTAAAATGTGTCATAGGAGGGAGGAGGTACAGGTTAAAATTAATACATTACCAGCAAATTAATACATTACGAAAAATGATGAAAAATGCTGGTGACGAAAAAAATGCTGGTGACGAAAAAATGCTGGTGACGAAAAAATGCTGGTGACGAAAAATGACGAAAAATGCTGGTGACGAAAAATGACGAAAAAATGCTGGTGACGAAAAATGACGAAAAATGCTGGTGACGAAAAAATGCTGGTGACGAAAAATGACAAAAAATGCTGGTGATGAAAAAAAGCTGGTGACGAAAAATGACGAAAAATGCTGGTGACGAAAAATGACGAAAAATGCTGGTGACGAAAAATGACGGAAAATGCTGGTGACGAAAAATGACGAAAAATGCTGGTGACGAAAAAAATGCTGGTGACGAAATAATGCTGGTGACGAAAAATGACGAAACAATGCTGGTGACGAAAAATGACAAAAAATGCTGGTGACGAAAAAATGCTGGTGACGAAAAATGACAAAAAATGCTGGTGACGAAAAAATGCTGGTGACGAAAAATGACGAAAAATGCTGGTGACGAAAAAATGCTGGTGACGGAAAATGACGAAAAATGCTGGTGACGAAAAAATGCTGGTGACGAAAAATGACGAAAAATGCTGGTGACGAAAAAATGCTGGTGACGAAAAAATGCTGGTGACGGAGGTTTCTATATCTATGGCTGTTGCTGCAGCGTGTGCAGTGAAGATGGCTGGAAGGTAGGAACTATGATGCTGTTGCTGCAGCGTGTGCAGTGAAGATGGCTGGAAGGTAGGAACTCTGTGCTGCTGCTGCAGCGTGTGCAGTGAAGATGGCAGAAAGGTAGGAACTTTTTTTTAATTCTTTGCTGCTGCTGGTTAGGGTTAGGGAGGTCACTTGCGTTGCGCCATTCGTGTCATAAAATGCGCCGTTCGTGTCATAAAAAAAACAAAAAAAAAAGGCGCTGGTCTGGTTCTTCTGGTTTTACTAGGACAGGGTTCGATTCCCTGTGGCGACCTGCTCATGGTTTGCGTTGCGTTTACATTTCCCTAGCTTATTAGCACTTGATTGGTTACATTGTTAGGGGGGGGGGGCACCAGTGTTAAAATGTGTCATAGGAGGGAGGAGGTACAGGTTAAAATTAATACATTACCAGCAAATTAATACATTACGAAAAATGACGAAAAATGCTGGTGACGAAAAAAATGCTGGTGACGAAAAAATGCTGGTGACGAAAAAATGCTGGTGACGAAAAATTACGAAAAATGCTGGTGACGAAAAATGACGAAAAAATGCTGGTGACGAAAAATGACGAAAAATGCTGGTGACGAAAAAATGCTGGTGACGAAAAATGACAAAAAATGCTGGTGACGAAAAAATGCTGGTGACGAAAAATGACGAAAAATGCTGGTGACGAAAAATGACGAAAAATGCTGGTGACGAAAAAAATGCTGGTGACGAAATAATGCTGGTGACGAAAAATGACGAAAAATGCTGGTGACGAAAAAAATGCTGGTGACGAAATAATGCTGGTGACGAAAAATGACGAAACAATGCTGGTGACGAAAAATGACAAAAAATGCTGGTGACGAAAAATGCTGGTGACGAAAAATGACGAAAAATGCTGGTGACGAAAAAATGCTGGTGACGAAAAATGACGAAAAATGCTGGTGACGAAAAATGACGAAAAATGCTGGTGACAAAAAAATGCTGGTGACGGAAAATGACGAAAAATGCTGGTGACGAAAAAATGCTGGTGACGAAAAATGACGAAAAATGCTGGTGACGAAAAAGTGCTGGTGACGAAAAATGACGAAAAATGCTGGTGACGAAAAAATGCTGGTGACGAAAAATGACGAAAAATGCTGGTGACGAAAAAATGCTGGTGACGAAAAATGACAAAAAATGCTGGTGACGAAAAAAATGCTGGTGACGAAAAAATGCTGGTGACGAAAAAATGCTGGTGACGAAAAATGACAAAAAATGCTGGTGACGAAAAAAATGCTGGTGACGAAAAAATGCTGGTGACGAAAAATGACGAAAAAATGCTGGTGACGAAAAATGACAAAAAATGCTGGTGACGAAAAACATGCTGGTGACGAAAAAATGCTGGTGACGAAAAATGACGAAAAATGACGAAAAATGCTGGTGACGAAAAAATGCTGGTGACGAAAAATAACGAAAAATGCTGGTGACGAAAAAAATGCTGGTGACGAAAAAATGCTGGTGACGAAAAAATGCTGGTGACGAAAAATGACGAAAAATGCTGGTGACGAAAAATGACGAAAAAATGCTGGTGACGAAAAATGACAAAAAATGCTGGTGACGAAAAAAATGCTGGTGACGAAAAAATGCTGGTGACGAAAAAAATGCTGGTGACGAAAAAATGCTGGTGACGAAAAATGACAAAAAATGCTGGTGACGAAAAAATGCTGGTGACGAAAAATGACGAAAAATGCTGGTGACGAAAAAATGCTGGTGACGAAAAATGACGAAAAAATGCTGGTGACGAAAAATGACAAAAAATGCTGGTGACGAAAAAAATGCTGGTGACGAAAAAATGCTGGTGACGAAAAATGACGAAAAAATGCTGGTGACGAAAAATGACGAAAAATAATGGTGACGAAAAATGACGAAAAATGCTGGTGACGAAAAAATGCTGGTGACGAAAAAATGCTGGTGACGAAAAATGACGAAAAATGCTGGTGACGAAAAATGACGAAAAATGCTGGTGACGAAAAAATGCTGGTGACGAAAAATGACGAAAAATGCTGGTGACGAAAAAATGCTGGTGACGAAAAATGACGAAAAATGCTGGTGACGAAAAAATGCTGGTGACGAAAAATGACGAAAAAATGCTGGTGACGAAAAATGACGAAAAATGCTGGTGACGAAAAAATGCTGGTGACGAAAAATGACAAAAAATGCTGGTGACGAAAAAAATGCTGGTGACGAAAAAATGCTGGTGACGAAAAATGACGAAAAAATGCTGGTGACGAAAAATGACAAAAAATGCTGGTGACGAAAAAAATGCTGGTGACGAAAAAATGCTGGTGACGAAAAATGACGAAAAAATGCTGGTGACGAAAAATGACAAAAAATGCTGGTGACGAAAAAAATGCTGGTGACGAAAAAATGCTGGTGACGAAAAATGACGAAAAATGACGAAAAATGCTGGTGACGAAAAAATGCTGGTGACGAAAAATAACGAAAAATGCTGGTGACGAAAAAAATGCTGGTGACGAAAAAATGCTGGTGACGAAAAAATGCTGGTGACGAAAAATGACGAAAAATGCTGGTGACGAAAAATGACGAAAAAATGCTGGTGACGAAAAATGACGAAAAATGCTGGTGACGAAAAAATGCTGGTGACGAAAAAATGCTGGTGACGGAGGTTTCTATATCTATGGCTGTTGCTGCAGCGTGTGCAGTGAAGATGGCTGGAAGGTAGGAACTATGATGCTGTTGCTGCAGCGTGTGCAGTGAAGATGGCTGGAAGGTAGGAACTCTGTGCTGCTGCTGCAGCGTGTGCAGTGAAGATGGCAGAAAGGTAGGAACTTTTTTTTAATTCTTTGCTGCTGCTGGTTAGGGTTAGGGAGGTCACTTGCGTTGCGCCATTCGTGTCATAAAATGCGCCGTTCGTGTCATAAAAAAAACAAAAAAAAAAGGCGCTGGTCTGGTTCTTCTGGTTTTACTAGGACAGGGTTCGATTCCCTGTGGCGACCTGCTCATGGTTTGCGTTGCGTTTACATTTCCCTAGCTTATTAGCACTTGATTGGTTACATTGTTAGGGGGGGGGGGCACCAGTGTTAAAATGTGTCATAGGAGGGAGGAGGTACAGGTTAAAATTAATACATTACCAGCAAATTAATACATTACGAAAAATGACGAAAAATGCTGGTGACGAAAAAAATGCTGGTGACGAAAAAATGCTGGTGACGAAAAAATGCTGGTGACAAAAAATTACGAAAAATGCTGGTGACGAAAAATGACGAAAAAATGCTGGTGACGAAAAATGACGAAAAATGCTGGTGACGAAAAAATGCTGGTGACGAAAAATGACAAAAAATGCTGGTGACGAAAAAATGCTGGTGACGAAAAATGACGAAAAATGCTGGTGACGAAAAATGACGAAAAATGCTGGTGACGAAAAAAATGCTGGTGACGAAATAATGCTGGTGACGAAAAATGACGAAAAATGCTGGTGACGAAAAAAATGCTGGTGACGAAATAATGCTGGTGACGAAAAATGACGAAACAATGCTGGTGACGAAAAATGACAAAAAATGCTGGTGACGAAAAATGCTGGTGACGAAAAATGACGAAAAATGCTGGTGACGAAAAAATGCTGGTGACGAAAAATGACGAAAAATGCTGGTGACGAAAAATGACGAAAAATGCTGGTGACAAAAAAATGCTGGTGACGGAAAATGACGAAAAATGCTGGTGACGAAAAAATGCTGGTGACGAAAAATGCTGGTGACGAAAAAGTGCTGGTGACGAAAAATGACGAAAAATGCTGGTGACGAAAAAATGCTGGTGACGAAAAATGACGAAAAATGCTGGTGACGAAAAAATGCTGGTGACGAAAAATGACAAAAAATGCTGGTGACGAAAAAATGCTGGTGACGAAAAAATGCTGGTGACGAAAAAATGCTGGTGACGAAAAATGACAAAAAATGCTGGTGACGAAAAAAATGCTGGTGACGAAAAAATGCTGGTGACGAAAAATGACGAAAAAATGCTGGTGACGAAAAATGACAAAAAATGCTGGTGACGAAAAACATGCTGGTGACGAAAAAATGCTGGTGACGAAAAATGACGAAAAATGACGAAAAATGACGAAAAATGCTGGTGACGAAAAAATGCTGGTGACGAAAAATAACGAAAAATGCTGGTGACGAAAAAAATGCTGGTGACGAAAAAATGCTGGTGACGAAAAAATGCTGGTGACGAAAAATGACGAAAAATGCTGGTGACGAAAAATGACGAAAAAATGCTGGTGACGAAAAATGACAAAAAATGCTGGTGACGAAAAAAATGCTGGTGACGAAAAAATGCTGGTGACGAAAAAAATGCTGGTGACGAAAAAATGCTGGTGACGAAAAATGACACCAGCATTGTGACGAAAAAATGCTGGTGACGAAAAATGACGAAAAATGCTGGTGACGAAAAAATGCTGGTGACGAAAAATGACGAAAAAATGCTGGTGACGAAAAATGACAAAAAATGCTGGTGACGAAAAAAATGCTGGTGACGAAAGAATGCTGGTGACGAAAAATGACGAAAAAATGCTGGTGACGAAAAATGACGAAAAATGCTGGTGACGAAAAATGACGAAAAATGCTGGTGACGAAAAAATGCTGGTGACGAAAAAATGCTGGTGACGAAAAATGACGAAAAATGCTGGTGACGAAAAATGACGAAAAATGCTGGTGACGAAAAAATGCTGGTGACGAAAAATGACGAAAAATGCTGGTGACGAAAAAAATGCTGGTGACGAAAGACGAAAAAATGCTGGTGACGAAAAATGACGAAAAATGCTGGTGACGAAAAAATGCTGGTGACGAAAAATGACGAAAAATGCTGGTGACGAAAAAATGCTGGTGACGAAAAATGACGAAAAAATGCTGGTGACGAAAAATGACGAAAAATGCTGGTGACGAAAAAATGCTGGTGACGAAAAATGACAAAAAATGCTGGTGACGAAAAAAATGCTGGTGACGAAAAAATGCTGGTGACGAAAAATGACGAAAAAATGCTGGTGACGAAAAATGACAAAAAATGCTGGTGACGAAAAAAATGCTGGTGACGAAAAAATGCTGGTGACGAAAAATGACGAAAAAATGCTGGTGACGAAAAATGACAAAAAATGCTGGTGACGAAAAAAATGCTGGTGACGAAAAAATGCTGGTGACGAAAAATGACGAAAAATGACGAAAAATGCTGGTGACGAAAAAATGCTGGTGACGAAAAATAACGAAAAATGCTGGTGACGAAAAAAATGCTGGTGACGAAAAATGACAAAAAATGCTGGTGACGAAAAAAATGCTGGTGACGAAAAAATGCTGGTGACGAAAAATGACGAAAAATGCTGGTGATGAAAAATGACGAAAAATGCTGGTGACGAAAAAATGCTGGTGACGAAAAATGACGAAAAATGCTGGTGACGAAAAAAATGCTGGTGACGAAAAAATGCTGGTGACGAAAAAATGCTGGTGACGAAAAATGCTGGTGACGAAAAATGACGAAAAAATGCTGGTGACGAAAAATGACGAAAAAATGCTGGTGACGAAAAAAATGCTGGTGACGAAAAAATGCTGGTGACGAAAAATGACGAAAAAATGCTGGTGAAGAAAAATGACAAAAAATGCTGGTGACGAAAAAAATGCTGGTGACGAAAAAATGCTGGTGACGAAAAAAATGCTGGTGACGAAAAAATGCTGGTTACGAAAAATGACGAAAAATGCTGGTGACGAAAAATGACGAAAAATGCTGGTGACGAAAAAAATGCTGGTGACGAAAAAATGCTGGTGACGAAAAATGACAAAAAATGCTGGTGACGAAAAAATGCTGGTGACGAAAAAATGCTGGTGACGAAAAATGACAAAAAATGCTGGTGACGAAAAAATGCTGGTGACGAAAAAATGCTGGTGACGAAAAATGACGGAAAATGCTGGTGACGAAAAAATGCTGGTGACGAAAAATGACGAAAAATGCTGGTGACGAAAAATGACGAAAAATGCTGGTGACGAAAAAATGCTGGTGACGAAAAATGACGAAAAATGCTGGTGACGAAAAAATGCTGGTGACGAAAAATGACGAAAAATGCTGGTGACGAAAAAAATGCTGGTGACGAAATAATGCTGGTGACGAAAAATGACGAAAAAATGCTGGTGACGAAAAATGACAAAAAATGCTGGTGACGAAAAAATGCTGGTGACGAAAAATGCTGGTGACGAAAAATGACGAAAAATGCTGGTGACGAAAAAATGCTGGTGACGAAAAATGCTGGTGACGAAAAATGACGAAAAATGCTGGTGACGAAAGAATGCTGGTGACGAAAAATGACGAAAAATGCTGGTGACGAAAAAATGCTGGTGACGGAAAATGACGAAAAATGCTGGTGACGAAAAAATGCTGGTGACGAAAAATGCTGGTGACGAAAAATGACGAAAAATGCTGGTGACGAAAAAATGCTGGTGACGAAAAATGCTGGTGACGAAAAATGACGAAAAATGCTGGTGACGAAAAAATGCTGGTGACGAAAAATGACGAAAAATGCTGGTGACGAAAAAATGCTGGTGACGGAAAATGACGAAAAATGCTGGTGACGAAAAAATGCTGGTGACGAAAAATGACGAAAAATGCTGGTGACAAAAAATTACTGCATGCATTAAAAAAAAATTCTATCCATGTCCTGAGACACTTGTTCAGACCTAAAGTCTATTCTGTGTTCAGAATGTTCAGTTCTTTTACATGCAATGATGGGGTCCTTTGCACGTGCAGTCATTTTATGTTAAGTACACTAGATTAGAGGGGTGTGCCACCCCCTGTACTTTTGTCCCTGTTTGCTTTTGTGACTCGGACGCATTCATGTTATAAATGAAACTCTGAATTCACCAGTGGCGTAAAATAACTAAGTACATTTTTGAGGTACCTCAAAAGTGTCTATACTTTTACTTGTACTCCACTACATCTCAGAGGCAAACTACAATTATTTGAAAACTTTAGTTACTTTGCAGGAATAAAGTATTTATTACTTTATAAAACATAAATTAACCACTTTAGCCCTATTTTAAACCTAGGCTATTTGAAAATAGCAGATCTACAAGCTCGCAACGCGTTGTGAGCTTGTAGATCTGCTATTTTCAAACATTTTAGTACTTTTACTTTTGGTACTTTAAGCACATTTTGATACCAATACTTTTGCACTTTTACTCAAGTAAACTTCTACATTGCAGTATTGATACTTTTACTTAGGTAAAACATTTGAGTACTTTTTTCACCACTGGAATTCACTTTATTTAAATACATTTATGCCTTTTTCAAACTTACTTTATACATAGTAACTAATTTAACAAAGGCTATTAGGTGTAAACATTTACGTTCTACAACATCAATATGTTTGTGTTTTAATGTACTGTATAGTTCAAAGCCATCTGCATCTAAAGTTCCTTTCCCCACACCTTCTCGGAGGAAATGATACTCAGACATACTACTGGGGTGGGACTTGAACCTGTGATTTTCTGCTTACAAGATAGCCACTCTACCCATTCAGCTATGGCTGTCTCTTTAGTTACAGTGGTTCTCAAACATCTTCATCACAAGGACCCCCAAATTTATATGTATATGGCCGTGGACGCCCATGTCAAAAGATGTAGTGACAGGACCCCCCATAAGTAAGATTTATATTAATAACTTGGAGGAAAAAAAATAGTGTTCCAAATTTGGCAAGATGTTGGGTACACCTTGATACATTGTCAGAACTTGGACTTGAACTTCCAATCTCCCGTATCTTAGGCAGGCGCCATTACTCAGTGAGCCACTGAGCTTTTGTTTAGTGCCTCACTCACCCTCACTTTGAATCCATTTCACTGTATACCATTTGTATATTGTTCCTCACACCAGTAGGGATACTATAATACTAGTCCTGGAAGAAAGCTGGCATCAAAAATTGATACGTATTGGCCACAGACCTCCATCTGAAAAGATTGTGCTGGCGTGGCCATAGTAAGGGGCGTCAAGATTCTTCAAAATGTTTAACTGGTATTTGTAGGACTTGAACCCAAGACGTTTTCGAACATGCAGAAAGAGTCTTTTCACAGTGAGCTATTGTGGTGACTGCTAGAACAGCTAAATAGAATAGACTAATCACAAAAAAGACAGAGGATTCTTTCCATAAACATTGAAACATCTAAGCTAAACTAAATAATTTTAACTGCATACTTTGATATGTATTTTGTTGCAGTAATTAAGGAAGTGAAGGGACAGTGGAAGTTACAGTGGTTCTTCTTTAATCTGAAGCATGTTTTAAACACCACACTTAAAAACACTAAAGAAACATGTGGAAATGTGTGGAGGTGCCATAGGCAAGCGAGTTCTGACGTGGATACCTAGGCGACCTTGTAAAAATGCCAAAGTCCCGCCTAGGCACTGAAGCACATACTCATCGATGTACTCTGTTACCCCCGGTGTACGGGGATGCAGTAGAGTGGGGCCGGGGAGCGGTTTAGCTCCCCGGTGTTTCCACACAGTAAAACTAGGTGGTTATGGCAAAAGAAATCACACCTATCTGAACTTTTATGTAACCAAGGTAACAATGACAATTAGATGAGGTCACTTCCTGAACTGCACTCCTCCCACCTCACTGTACTCCTCCCACCTCACTGTACTCCTCCCACCTCACTGTTTGATGTCTGTGCTGCTGCCCTGTCTGCTGACTGCTGAGCTTTTCTATAACTAAGCTTGTTTATTCACATTGTGATTTATTGAATATTGCTACCCACTGTTAAATATTGGAATGCGGTAGATGGCGCTCACGCACTGTCTTTGGGTTTTCTAGGGTTACATTCAGCTCAGTGATGTTGTGTTTGTTACAACAAAGTCAAGTCTGATACTTTTACTCAAGTAAGAAATGTGAGTACTTTGCAATCACTGGCACACAACCTATCACTACCTCATGTGTGGAGGTAGTGATGTGTGTGGGCCGGGGGGAACAGTTTAGGTGACGGACCATTCATTCACAGCATCTGAAGCTATACTCTAGTCTGTATACACATTAATAGAGTTATCAAACACATTAATAGAGTTATCAAACACATAATTACACGGAGGCCTTGAAGAATGGGTACAATGGTTTGTTGAAAACTAAAACAGACGGTTATTATTATGCTGCAGTGGTCACAGCATTAGCATTAGCATTAGCCTTAGCCTTAGCCTTAGTCTTAGCCTTAGTTATGACCCTATAGGTTCATATGTATTTTCCTGTGTGTTGCCTTGTGTTTGTAGGTATGTTTCCCTCATTGGTGTGTGTGTTGGTGATTGAGTGACTGAGTACCAGCTGGTGTGAATGGTGAATGAGTGTGACTGGCTGATTACTAGGTGGAGCCTGCTGAGGATTGGCTCATGTGACCAGGCTGGGGACTATAAAGATGGCTGTCCTCAGTACTTCTGATGTCTTCCTCCTAGCCAAGTTCTAAGCACCAGCACTTTGTTCAGTTTTATACCTGTGATAATGTAATACATTGGGTATGTAGGGGTGGGTGACCTCTCACTTGTTTTTTTGTAGTTTGTTCTGTTTTGTTAGTTGAAAGTAGGATTTTGTGTTTATTTTGGAAGTTGTGGTCCCCACCCTGAGGTATTGTAAATGTGTTTTATTATTTGTAAAATAAATCCTGAGCTCTTAGGATTTTAACCCTGTGTGGCTTGTCTGAATTGGGAACTGGGTAGGAGGGAGTCCATTTTTATGTTACACCTGGTAACCCCGAGGCCGGGTCGTAACAGTCTTAGCCTTAGCCTTAGCCTTAGCATCATCATCATCATCATGATCATGGTAAAGTGCTATTTATTTTCCACAGAAACGCCACTAAATCATGTAACATTAGTTTTTAGACCTGGAATTGTATAATTGTGTACTGGGCTGTCTGTAACCTGCAGCTTGGGCTTAAAGCTAACAACAGTCCATCTTAGACAATTGTAATGATTCATAAACATGGTTATTCATATATTTTCATTCATTTTAATGCAAGTATGCAATATGGTGTCAACATGGCAAACAAGCGCTGGTAGTCGGTACACCTGGTTTCTGCTGGGAACAGGGTTCGATTCCCTGCAGCGCTGTGCTTACTGTTTCACCTTTGTCCTGTTGTGTATGTTTACATTAAATGTTAGCACTCAATTCATTGATTCATAATACCTGAATGCACTTTTTATGCAAAGCTGTTCATGTGAAAGATGGTTGCATACTGAGCAACACTAGAATATTCACCACATGCTGACTGCATGTTTTAATTTCATTGTGGTTCAAGCAAAGGCATAGGATGTTGCTGTGCATTTGATCACTAGGATCTGGGTGTGCATGCTTTCTCTATTATATATCTTTATTTATTTATCATGTACAATTATTTGGTAGCACTTTACGATAATGACCCGTTATAAAGCATTTATAAACGTTTATAAGTAGTTTGTAGACTATTACTAACAACCTGTTTGTTGACATTCGTAAATGACTACTAAAACCTTTATAACTACAGTTACAAATCATTTGTAAAGTATTAGTAAGTAGTGAACTATTCATGAATAAGCCATTTATATACACCTGTAAAAGATTATTAAATCATTTGTAACGACCCATTCTAAAGCATTTATAAACGTTTATAAGAAGTTTGTAGACTATTAACAAATCATTAACAACCTGTTTATTGACATTCGTAAATGATTACTAAAACCTTTATAACTACGGTTACAAATCATCTATAAAGGTATTAGTAACTATTCATGAATAAGCCATGTATAATACATCTGTAAATGATTATTAAATCATTTGTAACTGATGTTACAGAATATATACAAGCTATTGGTAGCTTGTTCATGTTTAACATATTCCTTAAACATTCCTAAAGTATCTATAAATCCTTAGTACATGTTATTATGTGCCCTATAGTAAAGTGAAGACAGTTCATCATTTACAACTGTCTGTTAATGTGTTTGTTCATGTTTAACATGCTTTGTAAAACATTCCTAAAATATCTATAAATCCTTTGTACATGTTATTATGTGCCCTACAGTAAAGTGAAGACAGTTCATCATTTATGACTGTCTGTGGACTTTCTCCTTACCTGTTGCAAACTACCTGGCTTTCATGAATGCAGACACCAAACAATTACTAGAATTATCATTCATGTTAAGCAAATGATGCGTAAGACATTCGTAAAGAGTATGTAAACCATTTATGGTGTTAGGGACCAAAAAAGTCACTACAAAGTACTACCAATCAACTCTAAATTGCCTGAAACGTACTCCTAACAGGTTTTTGGGGGGACGATTTTGGCCTCCACACTTAGTGATTATTTCGGATTTAACTTTCGTTTCGGTGGTGACCAACTTTCGTTTCGGTAGTTTGATTACAAAATGTAAGTTGTGTAAAAAATAATCTGACTATACTAAGTTGTTATTTGTTTGTTTAAGTCAGGCTATACTCTACTCAGAGTCATAAGTTTACAAAATGTACTAAAGTACAGTGAACGTCTGTGCGGTTTGTCTTCATCACTGAAAATAACGTAAACTGATGTCATGTGCAGTTGGGGTGAAGAAACGCAACCATTTCACTCCTAATAATACCTATTTGATTTGATATCCTGACTTGCTGCTGTAGCTGAGGCTTGAACCTGTTACCTGCGGCTCACTAGTCAGTGACTCTATCCATTCACCTACAGCTGTTTCCTTGGAATCTGCGGTTCTGAAACGTTTTGTTGTCAACCCCCCAAATTGACATGTATTTGGGCAGTGGACCCCAATGTGAAAAGATGTAGTGTCAGGGCCCCCCATGAAAAAGATTTATTTTTATGCTGTAAACACATTTTTTTAAAGTTATTTGTCTTGTTTGTTGTTCAAGTCAAAGCACCAGGAAGGCTGTACTTGTCAGCCATCTGTTAGCTCAATGGGTTGAGACGCAGTATTCATGATCCAGAGGCCATGAGTTCAAATCCCATTGATGTCTTTCCTATGATTCTTTCCTTTGCAGACTGGCTTCCAGAAGATCAACTGAAAACTACCAGGAAGGCTATATTTGTCATCCAACTGTTAGCTCAATGGGTTGAGACGCAGTATACATGATCCAGAGGCCATGAGTTCAAATCCCATTGATGTCTTTCCTATGATTCTTTCCTTTGCAGACTGGCTTCCAGAAGATCAACTGAAAACTACCAGGAAGGCTGTACTTGTCAGCCATCTGTTAGCTCAATGGGTTGAGACGCAGTATTCATGATCCAGAGGCCATGAGTTCAAATCCCATTGATGTCTTTCCTATGATTCTTTCCTTTGCAGACTGGCTTCCAGAAGATCAACTGAAAACTACCAGGAAGGCTGTACTTGTCAGCCATCTGTTAGCTCAATGGGTTGAGACGCAGTATACATGATCCAGAGGCCATGAGTTCAAATCCCACTGGTGTCTTTACTGTGATGCTTCCCTTTGCAGACTAACTTCTAGAAAAACAAGTTAAAACCACCAGGAAACCTCTAACTCTCAGCCAACAGCTTAGCTCAACTGGTAGAGCGTCTGTCCAATAACATGACTTGACTTGACTTGACTAGAGTGGGTTCGATTCCCACTCCAGTCAAGTGTCCCCGGTAACTTGAGATAAGTTGACTGATATCCTTAGTGATGCTTCCCTTTGCAGACTAACTTCTGGAAAAACAAGTTACAGGTTTCCTGGTGGTTTTAACTTGTTTTCTAGAAGTTAGTCTGCAAAGGGAAGCATCACTAAGGATATCAGTCAATTTATCCGTTGCCCCAAGTTACCGGGGACACTTGACTCAAGTGGGAATCGAACCCACTCAAGTCAAGTCAAGTTATTGGACAGACGCTCTACCAGTTGAGCTATGCTGTAGGCTGAGAGTTAGAGGTTTCCTGGTGGTTTTAACTTGTTTTTCTAGAAGTTAGTCTGCAAAGGGAAGCATCACTAAGGATATCAGTCAATTTATCCGTTGCCCCAAGTTACCGGGGACACTTGACTCGAGTGGGAATCGAACCCACTCAAGTCAAGTCAAGTCATGTTATTGGACAGACGCTCTACCAGTTGAGCTATGCTGTAGGCTGAGAGTTACAGGTTTCCTGGTGGTTTTAACTTGTTTTTCTAGAAGTTAGTCTGCAAAGGGAAGCATCACTAAGGATATCAGTCAATGTATCCGTTGCCCCAAGTTACCGGGGACACTTGACTCGACTGGGAATCGAACCCACTCAAGTCAAGTCAAGTCATGTTATTGGACAGACGCTCTACCAGTTGAGCTATGCTGTTGGCTGAGAGTTACAGGTTTTCTGGTGGTTTTAACTTGTTTTTCTAGAAGTTAGTCTGCAAAGGGAAGCATCACAGTAAAGACACCAGTGGGATTTGAACTCATGGCCTCTGGATCATGAATACTGCGTCTCAACCCATTGAGCTAATAGATGGCTGACAAGTACAGCCTTCCTGGTGCTTTGACTTGAACAACAAACAAGACAAATAACTTTTAAAAAAATGTGTTACAGCATAAAAATAAATCTTTTTCATGGGGGGCCCTGACACTACATCTTTTCACATTGGGGTCCACTGCCCAAATACATGTCAATTTGGGGGGTTGACAACAAAACGTTTCAGAACCGCAGATTCCAAGGAAACAGCTGTAGGTGAATGGATAGAGTCACTGACTAGTGAGCCGCAGGTAACAGGTTCAAGCCTCAGCTACAGCAGCAAGTCAGGATGTCAAATCAAATAGGTATTATTAGGAGTGAAATGGTTGTGTTTCTTCACCCCAACTGCACATGACATCAGTTTACATGTACGTTATTTTCAGTGATGAAGACAAACCGCACAGACGTTCACTGTACTTTAGTACATTTTGTAAACTTATGACTCTGAGTAGAGTATAGCCTGACTTAAACAAACAAATAACAACTTAGTATAGTCAGATTATTTTTTACACAACTTACATTTTGTAATCAAACTACCGAAACGAAAGTTGGTCACCACCAAAACGAAATTTAAGTGTGGAGGCCAAAATCGTCCCCCCAAAAACCTGTTAGGAGTACGTTTCAGGCAATTTAGAGTTGATTGGTAGTACTTTGTAGTGACTTTTTTGGTCCCTAACACCACAAATGGTTTACATACTCTTTACGAATGTCTTACGCATCATTTGCTTAACATGAATGATAATTCTAGTAATTGTTTGGTGTCTGCATTCATGAAAGCCAGGTAGTTTGCAACAGGTAAGGAGAAAGTCCACATTAACAGACAGTCATAAATGATGAACTGTCTTCACTTTACTGTAGGGCACATAATAACATGTACAAAGGATTTATAGATATTTTAGGAATGTTTTACAAAGCATGTTAAACATGAACAAACACATTAACAGACAGTTGTAAATGATGAACTGTCTTCACTTTACTATAGGGCACATAATAACATGTACTTAGGATTTATAGATACTTTAGGAATGTTTAAGGAATATGTTAAACATGAACAAGCTACCAATAGCTTGTATATATTATGTAACATCAGTTACAAATGATTTAATAATCATTTACAGATGTATTATACATGGCTTATTCATGAATAGTTACTAATACCTTTATAGATGATTTGTAACCGTAGTTATAAAGGTTTTAGTAATCATTTACGAATGTCAATAAACAGGTTGTTAATGATTTGTTAATAATCTACAAACTGCTTATAAACGTTTATAAATGCTTTAGAATGGGTCGTTACAAATGATTTAATAATCTTTTACAGGTTAAATGGCTTATTCATGAATAGTTCACTACTTACTAATACTTTACAAATGATTTGTAACTGTAGTTATAAAGGTTTTAGTAATCATTTACGAATGTCAACAAACAGGTTGTTAGTAATAGTCTACAAACTACTTATAAACGTTTATAAATGCTTTATAACGGGTCATTATCGTAAAGTGCTGCCAAATAATTGTACATGATAAATAAATAAAAATATATAATAAAGAAAGCATGCACACCCAGATCCTAGTGATCAAATGCACAGACATCCTATGCCTTTGCTTGAACCACAATGAAATTAAAACATGCAGTCAGCATGTGGTGAATATTCTAGTGTTGCTCAGTATGCAACCATCTTTCACATGAACAGCTTTGCATAAAAAGTGCATTCAGGTATTATGAATCAATGAATTGAGTGCTAACATTTAATGTAAACATACACAACAGGACAAAGGTGAAACAGTAAGCACAGCGCTGCAGGGAATCGAACCCTGTTCCCAGCAGAAACCAGGTGTACCGACTACCAGCGCTTGTTTGCCATGTTGACACCATATTGCATACTTGCATTAAAATGAATGAAAAGATATGAATAACCATGTTTATGAATCATTACAATTGTCTAAGATGGACTGTTGTTAGCTTTAAGCCCAAGCTGCAGGTTACAGACAGCCCAGTACACAATTATACAATTCCAGGTCTAAAAACGAATGTTACATGATTTAGTGGCGTTTCTGTGGAAAATAAATAGCACTTTACCATGATCATGATGATGATGATGATGAGGATGATGATGATGATGATGATGCTAAGGCTAAGGCTGTTACGACCCGGCCTAGGGGTTACCAGGTGTAACATAAAAATGGACTCCCTCCTACCCAGTTCCCAATTCAGACAAGCCACACAGGGTTAAAATCCTAAGAGCTCAGGATTTATTTTACAAATAATAAAACACATTTACAATACCTCAGGGTGGGGACCACAACTTCCAAAATAAACACAAAATCCTACTTTCAACTAACAAAACAGAACAAACTACAAAAAAACAAGTGAGAGGTCACCCACCCCTACATACCCAATGTATTACATTATCACAGGTATAAAACTGAACAAAGTGCTGGTGCTTAGAACTTGGCTAGGAGGAAGACATCAGAAGTACTGAGGACAGCCATCTTTATAGTCCCCAGCCTGGTCACATGAGCCAATCCTCAGCAGGCTCCACCTAGTAATCAGCCAGTCACACTCATTCACCATTCACACCAGCTGGTACTCAGTCACTCAATCACCAACACACACACCAATGAGGGAAACATACCTACAAACACAAGGCAACACACAGGAAAATACATATGAACCTATAGGGTCATAACTAAGGCTAAGGCTAAGGCTAAGGCTAAGGCTAAGGCTAAGGCTAAGGCTAAGGCTAAGGCTAAGGCTAAGGCTAATGCTAATGCTAATGCTGTGACCACTGCAGCATAATAATAACCGTCTGTTTTAGTTTTCAACAAACCATTGTACCCATTCTTCAAGGCCTCCGTGTAATTATGTGTTTGATAACTCTATTAATGTGTATACAGACTAGAGTATATGTCCTTTCAGTAGCTTCAGATGCTGTGAATGAATGGTCCGTCACCTAAACTGTTCCCCCCGGCCCACACACATCACTACCTCCACACATGAGGTAGTGATAGGTTGTGTGCCAGTGGTTGCAAAGTACTCACATTTCTTACTTGAGTAAAAGTATCAGACTTGACTTTGTTGTAACAAACACAACATCACTGAGCTGAATGTAACCCTAGAAAACCCAAAGACAGTGCGTGAGCGCCATCAACTGCATTCCAATATTTAACAGTGGGTAGCAATATTCAATAAATCACAATGTGAATAAACAAGCTTAGTTATAGAAAAGCTCAGCAGTCAGCAGACAGGGCAGCAGCACAGACATCAAACAGTGAGGTGGGAGGAGTACAGTGAGGTGGGAGGAGTGCAGTTCAGGAAGTGACCTCATCTAATTGTCATTGTTACCTTGGTTACATAAAAGTTCAGATAGGTGTGATTTCTTTTGCCATAACCACCTAGTTTTACTGTGTGGAAACACCGGGGAGCTAAACCGCTCCCCGGCCCCACTGTACTGCATCCCCGTACACCGGGGGTAACAGAGTACATCGATGAGTATGTGCTTCAGTGCCTAGGCGGGACTTGAACCTGCTTTGGCCTTTTTACAAGGTCGCCTAGGTATCCACGTCAGAACTCGCTTGCCTATGGCACCTCCACACATTTCCACATGTTTCTTTAGTGTTTTTAAGTGTGGTGTTTAAAACATGCTTCAGATTAAAGAAGAACCACTGTAACTTCCACTGTCCCTTCACTTCCTTAATTACTGCAACAAAATACATATCAAAATATGCAGTTAAAATGATTTAGTTTAGCTTAGATGTTTCAATGTTTATGGAAGAAATCCTCTGTCTTTTTTGTGATACATCTATTCCATTTGGCTGTTCCAGCAGTCACCACAATAGCTCACTGTGAAAAGACTCTTTCTGCATGTCCGAAAAGGTCCTGGGTTCAAGTCCTACAAATAACAGTTAAACATTTTGAAGAATCTTGACTTATTATGGCTGTGGCCAATACGTATACATTTTTGATGCCAGCTTTCTTCCACTACACAGGACTAGTATTATAGTATCCCTACTGGTGTGAGGAACAATATACAAATGGTATACAGTGAAATGGATTCAAACTGAGGGTGAGTGAAGCATAAAACTAATGCTCAGTGGCTCACTGAGTAATGGCGCCTGCCTAAGATATGGGAGATTGAAAGTTCAAGTCCAGGTTCTGACAATGTATCAAGGTGTACCCAACATCTTGCCAAATTTGGAACACTCTTTTTTCCCCTCCAAGTTATTAATATAAATCTTTCTTATGGGGGGTCCTGTCACTACATCTTTTGACATGGGCGTCCACGGCCATATACATATCAATTTGGGGGTCCTTGTGATGAAGATGTTTGAGAACCACTGTAACTAAAGAGACAGCCATAGCTGAATGGGTAGAGTGGCTACCTGGTAAGCAGAAAGTCACACCCCAGTGGAATGTCTGAGTATCATTTCCTCCAAGAAGGTGTGGGGAAAGGGACTTTAGATGCAGATGAACCATCCTTTGTATGTTACTGTTCAGTTAGTAAAGTTTAAATACTCCAGCATTTAAAGCTGCATTATGTAACTTTCCTGTTCAACCCTGCATTTATCTTTTAGTGCTTTTGAGTTGTTCTTTTGTAGTTTAGCTGGCAGAACTTTATAGTAAAAAGAAAGACTGAGTATTACCATTACTCAGTCAATGATTTAGTACTTTTGAAGTTTGTTTATACGTTAACATTGAAAAACTCACAGCACTTTTGCATTGAACTATAGTAGATATGGGACTTTAACATGGGAGCACAGTGCTGAGAGTTTGAGCATTAGTCCACTACACACCAACACATCTGTGTATGTATAGAAATTGTCTTCTGGTGGTTTTGAAGTGTTCTTTTGGACTGACCAGCAAAGCCCAGTTTACCAGCAGAATCCAGCTTAACCTGACTGGGTGACTAACTGATCAACTATACTGACAAACCAGCAAGACCAGCCTGGTAAACCGGTTAAACCAGCCTAATAGCTAAAACCAGCAACCATCATAAGCTGTTTTTTGCAGTTTTTTTTTAGCAAGTAGCTGATACCAATGAAATGAATGATCAACCCTCCCATCCTGAATACAAATTACAACCATTTTATTTAAGTACAGTACCACATCAATTATCTTTTGCTTCCAGTGTAGCCAATTGTAGGTCACTCATCTGTGCTGCAAACAAAAGCAATTAAGCCTTTTTTTTTTTTACATACATGCACGGCATTGCAATTGCATTTACAGTCCAATGAATTATCTTTTTTTCAAATGGCAATGTAGCCAGAAAGGTGTGAAGACGGTACAACGGGTACTCTGACAAAGCCTCCGACACTATGACTCAGACATATTGAAATGTTTAACGTCAATGGCAAAGGACATTTAAAGGGAAAAAAGTAAACTTTGGCAGGCTACTAGTCCTATACTTACACCTTGAAACCCCATTCAAACTTTAAAATGTTCATCTTACTGTTGACACATTTGCCTGAAAATTAATATTTGAAATGTTTTAGAAATATACTCCTTTAAAAGTACAGAAATGTATAATGGAGGTCAATGGAAGATTTTGGCACCTCAAAAAAGCATTTTTCATTCTTTAGAGTACACTGAGTTTTAGGCCTAACTTCTCTCTTAGCTTTAGACATGTTAATAATAATGTCATATCGCTCTCAGGTCTTTAGTACATTTTAAGAGCTACTGTCTGTAGCTGGGCACTTTTAAGAGAGGAGGTCCTGAGCAAGAAAGCTGTAATTTTAGAGCCTGCAAATACTTTGCAGGAAATGATTGTGGTAACCCAAGGAAATGACATTGACTCTCCACTGCTCTTCTAACTATATATATAGTGAGAACCAAGTTCTCCGTCTCTCATCCACTTGAGGCATAGCACAGCATTGCCTTTGAAATGACCTTTTCTGTTTTAATTCGCTCAACAGACAAGTTAGCAGCTGACATTTTGATAGCCACTGGACAGCTCCCGTTGTATATCACTGTACATTTCCATCCAGTGGCTCATTGTTTCCCATCGTTACTAGACAGCATCTCAGAGAAAACTCCTCCGACGGGATGTTGTGAAGAAAAAAAAAGAATAAATCAAGCCTCATACTTAATGTCTTTGCAGCACCTCAACCATTTAAGCGTGACACCATCGTATGCCGAGAATAACCAATCTACAAGCTCACAAAACAATTTTCGCAAATGTTTGCCATGATGACATGCCCAAAATAGGTATACTAGTGTTATGTTGGGATTATGGTGACCCAGGGTTTGATGAGTTGCCCTTTGTGCCAGATAAATAAAAAAAGTTGCCACTGCTCTTCTGCCCCCCCCCCCCAAGTCCAGGACTTTCTGCCCTCGACTGAAAAAGAGGTGCAATAGGGGTTGCGGTTGCCAAGCCTAAAATAGCTCATTGATTCATCAAGCCCTCCCGAGGTCTCAAGCATTAACTCCAGCCAAGAGCCATTTCTCTCACTTGTTCTGGAGCCACAAGAAGTAAATCTGAGATTTTCAGCCAGAGTTCGAATCTGAGAAGGACATCTTTCTCATGATTTATGGCATCTATCTATCCCACAACCCAGGGTTAAATGAGACCCCTTTTAAAAGTCATTCCATGGCAGATTCCTTTCCCCTCTCATCTCCCAGGAGAGCACCAGTTGTGGAATGCAATGGATAATAAAAGCAGTTAAGATTGCTTGTAAGTGCCAGTCCGTGTGTTCTTTAGAGGATTTTAATGAGATTTTCTGATTTGGAGCTGAAGGGGTTGAAGTCTCTCCATGGGATGGGGCATCACTCTTTCATACCGTGGCATCTATCTATAGAATAGCTGCTCCATAGGGAAAGACTATATTTTATTCAGATCGTAGAGAGGAGGGAGTGAGACAAAAGGTGTGGGAAAAAAACAGTTTCTCTTAACTCCTCTACACAGTAAAATCTGCAGTGTTAATAAGAATAAAGTATGCTCATTTCAAGTGGTTGTTGTACTCTGCAGCCTGTTTGCATTACACAACAAACCCTCAAATTACTAGTAAAAGATGCCAAGTCATTGTGTTGTACATGGTTTATCAATTTCCTACGCTAAGCTACAGAATTTAGTTTTATGCCAATAGGGTAACTTTTAAGAAGCGGTTGTCAGATCAAGATCTGGAGAACATGTGTCACGATGTGTTGTTCTCCGTTTTCCCCTGCTTTCCCCAACCTGTGTCATATCAGATGTTCCAGTGGCCCAGTGAAGGGTTGTACTTTGTCAGAAATTGGCACCTTTCCACACACCCAATTCTGTTTACAGAAAAATCCTATTTGCCTCATCTTTAATCTGCCCCTCTCCGATGAGGTGCAACTAACAATCAGGCATGACCTGACATTGAAAATATGCAAATGTCCACTGATATTAGATAATTATTGATAAATGCACTTTGTGCGTTAGTGTCCAACTAAACATCTGTGACAGGAGGTGTCTACTTGACAATGCCAAGGACACACTGCACCCACTGTCCTCTGACATCCAAGGCAGCTTTCTGTGTGTTGGCAACTTGGGAGTTGGCGCACACCCCAGCTTGGTAGCACAATAGGCAGTTACATCAGGTCTGGTCAGTTGGTAAAGTAACCACTGTTCCTTGTGTAATTAATCTTCATTTCCAGAGATTTCGGTCATAGTTCTGGTCCAAGTTTACTTTTACTTAACTGTATACCATCCATCCAAAATAACATCTACTTCGGTGCAAAAACACACTGCATTCAATGTGCATTTAATAAACATGAATTACTGTTGGCAAAAAGAGACACTGATGTTAACTGTTACACATTTTATATAGTACTCAGTTTGGAGAGCTTTGAGAAGTCTTGTGCACTGTAACAGTCAGATAAGAGAGATCAAACGACACAGTCATATCATTAAGAACAATACTTTACTTTGTCCTTGGTGAGCCCCCCCCCCCCCCCCAAACAAGTAGTTGAGACTGACATCAAATGATTTACACATTGATCTACTGTCATATCCAGCAGTAGGGACATCAACAACATTCTATGGGTGAAAATGAAAAATAGGACATCTCATAAGGTGCTTATTAATATGCAACAGGAATGTTATGAAAATATGTCCAAGTTACTCTATAGAGACACCGATGCTGTATCTATATATTCATACCATAATCATAGAAAACAATCTACACAAAAATAGAGCAAATATTTACAGAACAGAAAGAACAAAACTATTTACAACATCCAAAAACACGAGTCACAATTAATGAAGAGCAATATATAGTTAAATGTTCACACAGGGGTCCTGGTGAAATAACCAAGCCCCAATGGGTGAGTCACTAGACTGGAGATCACAAAGTGGCCATTTGCAGTAGTTGTTCTTTGAACTGCTGTGAATGGTGCGAGAGATCAGTGACTCTGTCCACCATCTCTTGGACGGCAGCTGTGTTGGGGTAGTTCAAGGCGGCCGTCTTGGTTGCGCCCACCACAGTCTTTAATAAATCACAGAGAACATTGCTGGCGTTCATCACCCGGTTGGCTACCTCGGGAGCAGCCGCTTGCCTGGACAGAGTGTCACCGATGAAGACCAGTTTATGCGCACTGAGAATGACAAACTTGCTGTGTGCCACAAAGATGCGGGGAGGCTGCCCAGCGCCAACACAGCTGAAGAATGCATCCACGGCATTGAGGAGCGTGACAAAGTGCTGCTCGCACTGCTCGGAGTAGAAGCTCAGCAACTGACGGTCCCGCCCACACACATGGGCACCGCCGACTCCAAGGGAGGGCGGCGGTGAGGAAGAGGAGTCAGAGGGCGAGGAAGAGGTTCCCGCCGAGTTGTGGTGGGAGATCCACTGTGAGATGTCATTCTCTACTGGTTTGGTCGCCTCCTGCTCCAGCTGTTTGAACTGGTTGATCTGTGAAGAGTCAAATAATTTAACTTCTGTTCACATACATCAATTTTAACTTGCTGCATTCTGTATACTTTTAAGATAAAAAAAATAAATAAAAAATAGCAGATGTACAAGCTCGCAGCTTGTGAGCAAACATTTTCTGACAATAGTACATCTACACGCTCTCAACACATCGCTTTGAAACATATTGTGAGCTTGTAGATCTGCTATCATCACTGAAACGATTTGGTGTAGAGGGTAAGAAGGGGGAAAGTATAGACTCCTCAGGGGACCTTGGTCTATGAAGTACATATGGTATAAGTGGTTAAAATTAAGCCCTACATAGTAAGTGATAAACAAATGCCATTTCTGCCCATCAAAAGGAAACACTTGTGAGGGATTATGTGAAAAGGTTAATCTCCTGATTAACATATTCCACTATGTGTATTTGCCATGAGGTGCCATCTGGAGTTTAGTTCTCTGAGCCCATAACCCAACTGTGAATCGTATACATTCATATTTCTTACTTGGCCAATGGAAAATGATATGCAGGGCACAAATCCTAGCACACATAATCTATCTGTATGCCTAGAAGGCAAAATGAGAGAAAGGAAAGAGAAAGCCTTACTTGTTCCTGGCCCAACTGAACTTTGCTTTGCTTGATGATGTTCTCTTTCTCCAAAAGTTCCTTCTGCTGACGCTCGAAGTCTTCTTTGCCCTGCGAAGGCAGAAAAATAGGTGAAAATGGCATTCAAAATCGCAAACTCAAGGTGTGATATAATCCCTGCTACTGAGATTAAGATGCATATCCTCAGTAGCATTAACTCATGGAGAGTAAAGCAAAGCTAAATGGACCATCATCCTTTCAAAATATTATCATGGTTTGAAAGGCAGCTAGAAGCACTATTTCGACTGATTCAAAGGGCAGTATTTATAGACCAGGCATATGAATGAAATGGTTTCAATTCAGGCTATCAAGGGAAATATCGAATAGTGATTCTTCCACGATATTTCTCAGATATGACCATACCGCCCCCACCCTCCCATCCCACCCCCTCAGGACTGTGTATATTAATAATAAAAATAAAACTGTGTGCATAATAATTTCTACGTTATCAAACCATAACAGCTGAATAATTGTGCAATTAATCACAATAAAAACATCTATCAACTGTTGATGCACGTACTTAGAGCATGTACCGATTGTTGCCCCCCCCCTTCCCCCACAAAATAATATTTTTCAAACGTTAATGACATATCACCATATTGCGATAGGACTACACAGAGATATTACATTTTGGATATCTAACCCTAATATAGTGACTAGGGGTGGGACGATATGGGTATCTCACGATACGATATCTGTGGCGATGATAGGCCCTCGATAACAATAATATCACGATATTCGATATATTGCGATATCACAATGTATTGCATGAAATTTCACCGACGATATATCACGATAGTCCTTGTATTCAATTCATAAAAACACATAAAATAGCACCAAACAGTTCAAAATCATCATTACACAAATACATATAGAGTCGGATTTTTATATCGATATTTTTCGGCAGTATATCGATTATTTATCGCGGGAGGAAGTATCGCGATATATCGCGATATCGATATATCGTCCCACCCTAATAGTGACACAATCTTCTGAGGTGCATGTTGTAGCAGAGGGTTTTTAGTACACATACCTGTAGATGCACATAGTCATAGTCCTCCATCCAGCTTTTAACACACTTTTCACTGTTGTTCATATTGTCTTTGTCTTGGCTGGAGGACACAGGGAAGGGCTTGGTCTGGCTCCCATAGTTGTCATTGTCTGAGGAAGGGGATGTGAGTGCGTGGATCAGGCTCCCGTCAGGTGTGCCTCCCCTGGAGAAGGACCCATCCATAGGTACCCTTCTGAAGAGCAGTTCGGCATTACTGCCTACTGTGGAGGCCAGCTGCTTGGAGTCGTCGGGCACAGTTCTGGAAACCATGACAAAGCGGTCCAGATCGTCACTCTTATTGTGGTGTTTGGCGGACCCACAAGAGGCCAGGGCATTGAGGGCCCAGCCACAGTTCTCCAGGGCCTGGTACGTCTGAAGCAGGATCAGCTGGGAGTCCTCTAGCCGCCCCAGCTGCCTCCTGAGCTTACTGTGCAGGCTGGGGTCCGACAGAGCCGTGGCGTTTGCCGCGGCTCCTCTGCCAAACACGAGGAAGTCCCCCAGGGCGGCGCGGACCCTGTCCAGCACTGTGCGCACGTCGTTGGCATGGCGCTCCATGAAGGGAAATGTCCTCCAGTGGGGAGAAGCGACCATGGTCTGGAGAGCCCCTACTGAGGCCTCCATTGCCTGCTGCAACCGGTGCAGCCTCTGGACAGCCGAATCCAGGTCCAGGGCCAGTCGTCCCTCAGTGCTGGAGCCTGTAGAAGAGGACGAGGTGGACATGCTACTGCGGGTGCTTCCCGTGCTGGAGATAGACAGACGGTTGACGCCGTCCGTTGCGTCTGCTATCGCCCGGGCGTCCTGGGAAGGGATCTCGTACATGCCCTTGCCTCGATCTCTGTCCACAGGGGACGATCTGTGTTGTGTGTGCTGCATGCCCCGGGGGATGTCGTATAGATCTCTTTGCGATCCTGCGGCAGAGAGAAGGGCAGGAGGAGGCACATCATAAATGCCTTCATTGTCATTAGCGGCAGGATGATGATGATGATGGGCAGAGAGTTCTGAGCTTGGGGGGAAGTCATAGTTTGACTCGGGGCTCTGGGTGGTCTTGGCGAGGGTAGGCGGGGGGACGTCATAGATGCCCTCTGGTTTGTGAGGCTGGGGGAAGTCGTAGTTTCCCTCCTGGAGAGCGGGGTTGCTTCGACAGGGTGGCACCGAGTACACCTGTTAAAAAGAGAAACGTTAGGTTTATGCACAGTGCACGAAATACGTGCAGAAATTGTCTTCATCAAATACGCTCAGGGTTCCAAAACTTTTTTGTGACTGAACTGTGGATATACTTTTGGCCTAGGACCCACCAAATATGTTTTGCAGTAAAATAAACAATACATTTTCATTACCATGTCAGAAAAGTATGATAATTAAAAAACATTTCTCTACATCTCTAAGTTGTTCATGAATATAAAGTATTCTGCTTTTCAGTCTTCAAACATACCTAATGATGAAATGAAACAAACAAGTCATGTCAAGATCACACATAATTAGTTTGTACGTAAAAAGTTTTGTCTCTGCAGTAAAAAATAAACACCTGCCCCCCTGCTGTGACCCACTTATGTGTCACAGTCCACAGTTTAAAAAACACTGCTAAGTGCTACTGTCAGTTGCACTTGAAAACAGAGGAAGTGAAAGGCCTCTCTGGTGTCATGTAGATACCAAATTTGCAAACCTCAAACGCCCCTGATTCCTTCCTTTAAATTCAGAGTCAGCATACGGCACACAAGCACCAAGTAATAACTATGAGGTCTTGACTATGCTGAATATGTGTTATGACGTACATGGCACAGGGCACAGAAGTCCAGTGGGATAAATAAAATGGTGGACTGCAAGTGATTTCCATCAGCCTTGAAATCCACTCTTTACAGCAAGACAGGCCTGCCCAGACTGTAATTAGGAACGACGCAAATAACAGGTCCCAGCATATTTCAGGTTATTACAAACAAACTGATGGCCCAAAGCCTGGCTGTGTCTGGAAGTCTGGTGAAATCCTAGAGGGTTTGGAGAGCGACCATTTATGTCCTCGACTTTCCTTTGTTGGATAGCTCTGGATGGTTCAGAGGCAGAGAACCGTACTCGGCTCTTTTTGGTTGAACACTACTGGCAGGCAAGGCTTTCATTTAGAGCAGCCACAAGAATGTCATAAATATGATCATTGGACATATTATTCGTTTATTACAGCCAATTAAGAGGAACTGTATCAATAAACACATGCTAACTTTTTCCGGACATGCGTGGTTACCACCACTTCCTTAATTTGAGTTGAATTGACAGAAATAAATCCAGTGTCCAGTTGATGTGCCCTTTCATTTGGGTGGTAGCTTTAGTAGTTTTGTGGAACTGTTCTCTTACTTCTGTAGAGGGGGGTATGTCATAAACCCCTTGTGTCCTGGGGTCCATTTGGGACGGGGGTATGTCATAGACTCCTTGACTCCGGGCACTCCCATGTTGAGCAGAGTAAGGTGATCCCATCATTTTACCAGGTGGAATATCATACACCTGAAAAAAATATATATAATAAAAACACTGGAAACAGGGATACTTACTGAAAACACAAGTAAGACCTCAGTCTGTTTATGGTTCTCTGTAATTGTACAAAATTGGCATACATCAACAGTTACCTACACTATATGATGACTATACGATGAGTGACATTGTATGACAAAGTGTTGTATGCAAGTTACAGATCAGTGAAAGATCGGTGCGACAGGCTGAATCATGAAACACCTACCCCCTGCGATCTAATAGGAGGGACATCATAGAGGTCCTGTTGGTTGTGCTGGCCTGGGCTGTAAGTGTAGGACTGTCCCACTCTGGTTGGGGTCACCACCTGTCCATTCACAGCAGGGGCAAGAGAGAGAGACACACAGAGACAGCAGAGACTTTAATGATCAGGACTGCTGTTTAAGATGGCAGCTGGTGCACGACAGTTCTGAAGACATTCACAAACGCTCAACATCACAAGTCTAACCATTTCCTTAAGTCCTTTTAAAAACCGGTGTGCCTCTTGCCTGGCATATCAAGTGTGTAGCTGTTTCCCATTCGTTGTCCTCAAGTGACCAGGCAACGGTAAGTAATTACATCTGAGTTAAATCAGTTCTGACAACAGAGGCAGTTGCACATAGTCCCTGTGCCATGTTTCAGCCCGTTTGTGGAGGACCCTCCAAACCGTGTGATAATCAGAGGCCAGGAGCAGGCCAATACGGGGAATGATATAAGATAACTTGTTGATGCTGAAATGCTAAACTAAATACAAGGAACTACATGGACATGGTACCTCCACAGCTGTGATGAACTGTGATGCTGACACAGGAAACCAAATCATTTCAAACAACTTGCTGAAATTGAATGAGCTTAATTCGAACTAGAGTCCATGAATTCATATTATTGTTTTATAATAATTATTATTATTAATATCGTGGTAAATTACAATTGCCTTTATACATATGTAATATACAATAATATACATACAGTATATTGGTCTACTTTTAAGGGAACATTCATACATACAGACAGACCCTGTTCTAGATGGTTTGGCATTCGGCTACGTCATTTTTTAAAGTTGGAACAACAGCTTCGGCCCTGTGAATTGTTGTTTATTCGCCGTCACATTTTCCCTCCCTCTGTCCTGTCAGTGTTTATCATTCCCACCTAATCTTATGATCTCAGTCTTTCCAACCCCCCCCCCCCCCCTCCTCCTCCTCCAAAAGGACCAAAAAGAATCCCACATAGGACGATGTAGACCTCCTTGCAGCATCAGACAGACAAAGGAATGTCCGGAATGCTCTTCCCTGAGCACCAGTGACCCCTCCTCCTCCCCCACCAACCCCAGTCTTCCCCTTTCGCCCCAAGCTCCACTAACACCACAGTGGAACTAGCAGGGTTCATAAACAGGGCTTGAAAATGGGAACCATATTATGCAGAGCTTCCTGGCAGAGAGTGAGAGAGGTAGGGGGGGGGACAGAGAGAGAGAGAGCGAGAGCGAGAGCGAGAGAGACCAGGGAGGCATGAGACTTCAGTTTCACTAACCCTTCTGAGTCCCTGTATAGCTGACCTAATATCCTAATACCTTCTCGGAGTCGAATGATAGGAGGCGCAACCCTGGCACGAGGCTGACCAGCTCCGAATGAGATTAATGCCTTTGTAGAGAGACAGGGGAGAGAGGGGTGGGCTGGTAGGGGGGGGGGGTGTTGAAAAAGATTTATGGAGAGAGTTAAGAGAGGTAAGTGAGAGGAATGGAAAATGAGGATATGAGTGTCCTAGCATGGAGAGGAATGCCATTCATCTGAGTGGAGGAGAGTCGGACCGCCGGTAGTCCATATGGTTCTCATAAGTCTAATCGGAACATCACCTCGGTGAGTTAAGGTGTTCATTGTTGGCATTCCTGTCTGTACATACATCATCCCTCTGAGCCCGCTAGGGTCAGCGCTGATACATTCACTATAGGCTTTAAATGCATCAAGCCAGGAGCCTGAAATAAAGCAGCGAGAGTTTACTGTAGTTCCTTTCTCCTCTTCTCACGTGTGTTTGACGCACACACACAGAGGTTGCGTAAAGCTCCCAGAACACGTAACCAGACACACCAGCCATGGAAGAAGCTTTTTTTCAAAGCAACAAAGAAGAGGCCCAGAGTTAGAAAAAGGTCACCCTAGCACTGCTGCTCTGGCTGTGCATTGGGCTTAAAAAATAGATTTTTACTGTGCAGATTAGAAAGATCTGGGAACACACACATGCAAACACACTGCCATGCGTGCACAAAAGGAGATCTCTTCTTGGAACTGGCCGTTCCACTCGCATCTTTAAAAGGAAACACCACATGTACATGTCATCCTCTTGCCATCAGTGGCTCCTCTAAGCCACTGCCAGACACGCACTGCTCATTTATTTCACATCTCTGCCCTCTGTTTACCCAGCAGGCCGTGCGTCAGGGCCACTTGGCGCTCCTATAATTGCCCGCTGGGTAAATATTTACCGGGGCCGCTGGGGTTGGTTCTTTTACGGACGTTTGGGGAGGTCGATCAAAGAGAAAAGCGGTGATGTCATCATAAAGGGCCAGGGGACTGAGCAAACACTTGTTCCCACTCAGGTGACAGGCTCTTAGCATTCCATCACGGAGGAGTCAGAAGGGGATGATGTGAGTGACTAATGAAGGATCAGATCCCAAAAGGAGCATTGTTGAGACTCCTGTTACTATTACCAGGTTGAATGACTCACAGCTCTTTCAGCAAAACAATGTTTGCTTAGCATCCTGGTGGGCTCAGGTTTGGGCAGGATGGGAGTTTTCAGTGTATAGAGTGTATATAGTTTTTAAGATAAATAGTGACCTCACGGGCTTGTTAGCATATATTGTTGCTGTCAGGCAGAAACCTTGTATCGGCAGATTTCATTTTTTTAATGTTTTTCGGCTATAATGATATGCCCAAAATAGTGACGGCAGGTTGAAAGTGGTTAAGTCTGTCTGTGTGGGTGTATAAATGTTTAACCAATGAAAAGTATTAAGTGTGTTAAGTGTTTAAGTTAAGTTTGTGACTAAATAAAATAACTACATTGGATTAATTGGATTCGTTATTCAATTTCCTGAAAAGTAATGGTGCTGCCCGACAGCGACGTGTGTGTGTGTTTAAGCAAGAAGCAACAGGATATGATCACTTCACACCTTTTCATTGGTAATATGAAGTGCACTGCAAATGTGCTTCCGTCTCATCTAATGACCCACTGACATATTAAGTCAACAAGCCCATCTCACCAAAGTTCAGGTTGCAAAAAGAACGCAGTGACAATGACATTGCTGGCAAGGTGGCAACTGAGGCCTATTGAATGCAGACTGCATCCATCTATCCATTCACCTTTCCACCCACCTCATCTCTCTTCGCGCACAGCCATCACCACTGTTCCCTTATCCATCCATCCTGCAAGGTGCTGACAAAGTACAAATCACCCCGTTTCTTGTTACCTTCCTCCATCCCCGTTCTGCCATTTGCTTCTGTCAGCACAAAGCTGTTGTTTTAGCATTAAGTGGCCATGGGTCACTCAAAGCTGGGCAGCAGGGAGGTCCAATCATGACACACCCAGTACAAACAGATAGAGTTCAAGTGGAATTTAATCAACTGCCTTCACTAATATAATAACAAACTTTATTTATATAAAGTTAAACTATATCCAAGGGATGACTGGGTCTATCCCACTGTCACTCTTCAGTGCTCAGTTCTGTTCAATGTTAACCTTTTCTTTCAGGAACACCTGCACTGCTGAATCATGGTAGGAGTGATATAGCTTGCAGTGTTCCAGGCTATTTTCTCTCATGCCTGAACCATTTCACTGGGGTGCTCCTCAGAGCCGCATTGATTCTTTTCCACCGCTTGGAGCGGCGCTGGCCTATTAAACGTGCCAAACCAATTAATGCAGGTGATTAAGTTTTGAATCCTATGAGGCCATCTCCATAATGCAAGCAAGTGCCCAAACCCAAACAGAGAGTGTGTGGGTGTG
The DNA here is from genome assembly GCF_963454915.1 of Gymnoscopelus microlampas. Lineage (NCBI taxonomy): Eukaryota > Metazoa > Chordata > Actinopteri > Myctophiformes > Myctophidae > Gymnoscopelus > Gymnoscopelus microlampas. Next base: position 14,912,257 of record NC_139952.1, on the reverse strand, counting down.
TGGGGGGTAATGCCTAATTTAAGCTCCAACATATGACAGTGTCACATGCCGAAAATAGCAGATCTACAGGCTCACAGTGCATTAGGTGTTGTGAGCTTGCAGATCAGCTATTTTGGCTTAATGAGGGAGGGGCACTGAGGAAGGACATACTGATTCTAGCAGTAATAAGGCTCAATCATTCAGTCTCGCTTTAAAGAGGCTTCTTAATCTCGGGACCAGACTGTTTTAATGTGATCATTGGAGTAGTAATAAAGAATCAAATCTCTGTTTCTAAAAACAAAACACAATTATAGAGAGATTATAATCTGAATTGTGAAAAGTAACACAAAATGGAAAGGCAGACCCCTGCCCGCATAGATCTTAATTAGGGGAAAATGTTACCTTTCAGCAAAGCATTTCCTGCCCTCTCTCCTCCCTCAACCTCTCTGTTATTCCTCCATAGCTGCAGCTCTAAACCACGCAGGCAGGCGGGGAGTTTCTCCCAGTGTGCAAATGGCAGAGCAGAATGCTTTTGATAGTACAATGGATTTATGACCTTGGCCCCGTGGTCAAATCTCACAGACCGGTGATTCATCACAAGTGCGACAATGGAGAGCAGACAAGTGTCTGAAGAAATCGGCTCGCTCCAAGGAAGGGATAATTCATTTATCTGGTGCCGAGATCGTTCTGCACATGATTAGAGTGAAAATAAATGTGGTTCCTGAGCCAAACAAACAAGCCATTCATTATTACAGATAACCTGGTAACTTCCCAGAGGCAGAACCTTATCAAGGTAGTCGCCGCACCCTCTGCATGTGTGTAGTCAATAAACACTTAGCAGTTAGTCTAAGCCTATCCTTAAATTGTGTGGGAGTATTTGTCCCTTTGCGATTGCCCTACACATCTTTACGGTGGGCAGGCCAATGAGGAGGAATGCTTGGATGTATGAAACGCATGGAGGAAGTGCCCATAGAAGGAGCCAGGAAGTGAGAAATAAAAAGGCTGTCTGGTAGGAGTAGATAAGAGGCTTGGCGGAGGCCTTTGAACTCTGACCCCGCCCCATCTTTAAGCACCATGACCTCATTGCCTGACTCAGAGGGTGGGGAAATCCAGAGGCGGAGGAGTGTGAAGGGACAAACTGACGTACCTTTTGGGGCTGTGAGGAAAGAAAAATCAAGGGCACTCTCAGATGACAAATGGACTTCTAACAACGGGGTGATCACGGCGGTACAAGGCTTCTCCCGGCCTCCATGACAGGAGACTCTTTGTGGAGCCCCAGGCACTGGGCGCCGCACTCTGACCTTGCTCTGGGGCCCTGAATGGGGCCAGCTGTGAGGCTCTCTTTTAGCTCGCTCCCCTAAAGGGGTCACACAAGGACAAGGCTGCCGCATCATCAAACCAAACAGCCGGAGGAGCGGAAAGAGCCAAACCTCAGTGTGCCTTCACAGAACCAAAGTCCTATGCCACATGAATAGAAAAATAACCAAGTCGCCAGGATTTGCACGACGGAGTTGGAATGCCAACCTGACTGCACAAAGTGGAGGATGTGTGCATGCAAGAGTGCACAGTGGAGGACATAAAGCATGAAAAAACTCTTCTGAGTGGGAGGGGATGCACGCCAGTGTCGCACGTCAGAAATGTTTCCATAGCTCAAAACGAGTCACATCGCAGGCACATTGTGAGTTTGTAGATCGACAACACGATGAGCAACCAACTATAAATCAAGCATAATATGAGAGGGTATTATTTGAAGTCTCCATAATTATTTAGGAAACAAGCATGTCTCTGCAACATGCATTGCATGCATGCAGGTGGACATTTGTGCTATGCACCTGACAACCCTAAGCTGCACCGGCTATTACCACTCCACACGACACCTGAACAGACTATTTAACATGCGTCAATGTGCAGAGCCTGTCATCAAGCACACCATCCATGTGGTGCATTCGAGAAATACTGAGTCACAAATCAGACCATTCCCCATGATTCCCTCACTCGCACGCACACACACAAACACAGAAATATGTATAAATACATGGGCTCTGTCATACATGCACACACACACATAAATATGTACGAATTGCATGTGCCCCATCATGCAGGCAAATGCACACAAATAAGTACGAATTGCATGTTCTCTGTCATGGATGCAAACGTGTACGCACACACACACAAAATGTCTTTTTTCCCCTAATAGCCAGAAACTGGAATCTGCACCACTTTGACAACCACAGATTGGAGGGTTGGCTAAATATCCTAGATTTAATATAATCTCTCAAACAACATGATTACAGACTGCAAGCACCAGAAGAACTTTCACAAGAACAGCATTTAATTTTCCATGTTATCACCCTGAGCCCTTTTAATACCACTGCATTGTTAAGCCCTATGTGCAACTTGTGCAAAGGAGAGGTGTTGGTTGACCCTTCTTGTGTGTGTGTGTGCGTGTGTGCTTGCGTATTTGGGGGTACAAGTGAATGACAGGCCTCCTGTTCCAAGCCACCACCCCCCAACCCCTCCCCCCACCCCCTGGGTTTGTCTAGCTTATCATAACCGTTCTTGTACCGTGAATCACAGTCCCTTAAGCTCCTGGCGCCTGCTCCCTATTTACCCACCAACCAGTCACCTTAGCTCATTTCTATGACAACGAATGCCATTCTGTAAAAAAAGAAGGAAAAAAAGCACCCCAGGATATAAAAAGCTTTTCCAGGATTTAATTACCATCCCTGTCTCCTGCAGAGATGGTATGGTGTGAGGTGCTACAGTACAGCTAGTTAAGCGGGTGAATGAATAAGAGCATTGGATTTCATTTTTCTCATGCATCCAAGGTTTGAACCCACCCTTGCCAAGTAACCATATGTCCAAATGATTTCTCTGCCCGTCCATGAAAAGCGATGGGAAAGTCTCTGGAAAACGGCTTGCTTATTTTCTCTGCTATTACAGGCCATATTCTCTGTAACAGACTTAGATGTATGCCTTCATTGATATAATGTCCAGCTCCGGCTACCAATATAGTACATGATGGACATGCTGCTAGGAGGACACTGTAAATAGCAATATACTGTAATTGACCACACCATGGGTTTGCAATTGGCTTGCCAGCGACCTGTGTATAGCATTTTAGTACAGGGCAACCTACATTCAGGCATCTGGACTCCACCAAAATGCTAAAAAACAGCCTTGTGTTGTTTGCTTTTCCATGAGTTTTCCCCATGTTCACTGTGGCTCGACTGGCTCTGCAGCACAGAGCTTGCCAGGACACAAGCAGCTCCAAATGGGAGCCGTGCATAAAACACTACCCTGTTCTGTGGTGAGTGCCACAGCACAGGCACACCCTGTCCACAGTTCACATTGCAGACCCACAATCCCTCTGGCCGCGTGATTCTATCTCCGCAATGGCATCATTCACCATGCATTCACTATATGAATGCTTTAAGACCCATCACGTCTAATGTACACATGCACGCACGCATCCACACATTATGTTCAATTCTCCCTCGTAAAAACAATCCGTCTATGCCATGCAGTTGGTGCTGGTGGTCGGGTTTCAACCGAACAATCTCCATTTTCACCTACCTCAGAAATAATTCTATTTTCTCCGGGATAGGATATATTTCCCCTCTCTCCCCCTCCTCTATAGCATTTCATCTATCTAACCACAACGTCTTTCTCCCTCTCTCCTCTACGCTACTCTACCGGTCTCTCCATTTCTATCTTCAAGGTTCAAGAGTATTGACTGTCAAATACACATATACAGCTCATCGCAGGCAGTGAAATACTTGTACTTTGAGTTTCCTCTTTTGTGTATGTTTGTATGTGTAACAATAATAGGCTGTGAATCTAGAAACTTGTAATCCTGTACAGTCTATATTTTATATACTGTATGTAGCTATGTACAGAAATAGCGCTGTCACATACATGTTGGTGGTAAGGTGAACAGTGTAGTATACTACTGAAAGCAATAAAGCAGAAAAATGTAAAAAATCTGTAAATCTGTAAACTGTCCTGTACAGTACACAGTCAAATCCTCAGTGTTAATTTATCCATGTGTAACTCAGAAAGTGTACAAATGTAATTTGTGTGTTTTACTGTGTAAAGTCTATATCACTTTGAGTGTGTATATTTATTGTCTGTGTACAATCGATCTCTCACCTTGCTGGGTGTGAGATCAGCAGCGAGGTTGCTCCTCTGGGGTACTTGGTAGACATCCTGGCTAGGGGGCACCTGGTAAATGCTCTGCTGACCTTGTTGCTGTGGGCTCTGGAAGGATGGGGGCACCTGGTACAGACTCTGAGCTGAGCCTGCCGTCTGCTGGTAGGCAGCACTCTGAGCTGGGGACGGAACAGCACCGGTAGCAGCAGTGGCGGCAGGAGAGGCCAGGGACTGGGCCTCAAACATCGGCCCAATGAGCAGCTTCAAGCGGTTTCCGGGGGCAATTCCCTGCCGGCCGTGCAGAGAACAGAGCCACCAGCCCTCCAGTCCACCCGTGTTCTGCTCAATGACGGTCAGGATGTCCCCCTTCCGGAAAGCCAGCTCCTCGGGGGACTCGGGCACGTTGTCGTACAGCGCTTTGGCCATCAGGTTCTAAGCAAAGGGAGAACAGACAGACACCAGTTAGCAACATGAGCATGTAATCATACAAGTTTATAAAGAATCGAAAACTAGCACCCTCACGTAAGGCATATTTGGGTTAACCCCCGTCCGCTTTCGACCCCTGACCATGAAGTAAGAGAAAAATGGCCGCCATGTGAATATGGCCAATTATGCCGCTCTGGTGAATACAATGAGAAACTACTTGGTGCACTTGTAATTAGCATGCAAAATTGCATTACCCCCTTCAGCTCCCCGCCAGATGTCTTTCAAAGTGATTTGAACTTGATAGGATTTTCTCAGGCCGTGCAGGGCTGCAGGGCACAGTTACCTAACAGGCTAGTAAATGGTTTGGTATAATGACTCAAAGCCACAGATCTGGAGATAGCAAAGCCCAAAGGGAAGTCACCATTGTGTCTGAGAGCCACTTACCAACAATTACCTTGCTAAAAGCACTCATCTGATGGCCATTGAAAATACAGTCAAATAAAATACACTGCCCTTATTTCTGCAACAGCACTGAAATAGTGGAATGGGATTTCTTATAATCAGTCATCAAACTGGAGGAGCTATGCACATCTAGATACACTTTTTTGTATTCATAAACACACAGTGAACTCCACAGGGATAAATTCACTCATATCAAATAAACAAAGAGGATAACATTGGATACCTAATCTGACACACAACAAACATTTGGAGCATTTTCTCCACAGGACAGGGATGAGCAAAAACATAATTTGTGAACTTAATCAGCTGAAATGTCCAAATTCATCTTAAAATGTATTGTTTTCCTTCCACAAATACAAACACATCTCTCCCCCCCAGTAGTGGTACATGTTATCGGCAGTGTGGGAATCAGGAAGCCTACTTTGAGGCTGCTGTTGGGCTGAGCCCTCCCCGAACATTCAGCCTTCCCTTTTCCTCCACAGCCTGATTCAGAGGATTCCCATGTGAACCATTCTCCACCGGTAACATTGTTATCTCTTGCTGGGAGTCTGTTCTCCCTGTTCATTGTCCCAGTATGCTGTCATGACCATTATACAGCAACACCCAATGCACAATTACCCTCCACAATCACCTCAGCCGGTACCAGCTAGCTCATCTGCAGGCCTGTGACACACTTGAACCTGACCCCTGAGCAATGGGAGTGGATCTGAACCGCTTCTTTTAGACAATAAGTAGATCTCGGTGGGCACTTATAAAAGAGGAAATTAAATCAGGATTTATTTACTGCAAAGTTGAATTCTCATGCCCCTCCAACAGTTTAGTTGTAATTTTAACCTTGAGAAATAAGAGTGAATCACTGTCAAGTTGATTATCCGGACATGCTTAAAGTAGCTCTAAACTGTAATGCTTTGCCACTTTTTGGTTTTATGTTGCATCACATGACACTTGACGAGGTTATATTCCAAATGCTCCATCCTCAAAGAAAGTAGTTCAAGACCACTCCTATAAACAAAACAAAAAAGAAAGACATACTGTATCATAGTTCTTTGCCTACTCCCATGTCTCCACTAATTATAGAAACTATAATCAACTGCCAAAACAACAAAACTCTCTGTCTTATGACATACTGGCACACCAATAAAAACAAACAAACAAAAAACACCTCTATTTGAGCAGCTAAGCCCAGCGAAGTCCTACTAAGCTTTGTGAAGATAAAAGCTGATATGACAGTGAGACAGTTTCAAAAAATGCTCACGTGTCTGAATCTCCCAAAACCACACAGTCTAAGCCTCTCTGAGCATACAATAACAAAATGATAGATCTGAGAGAGAACATGTCATTCATTGTACTGAAACAAAAAAAAAATCCAAAGACAAAGGACATAATAAAGGAGCAAGTAGGGTTGGGGTTCAAAACGATTTCATCAAATCTGAATCTAAATGTCAATCCATTTATCAATTCAGAATCCTTTCGAGTACCTTTTTGAACATCTGGCATGAACTGCGGCCAGAGTGAGTAAACTTATTTCTCTGTTCAAAAATCAACACAGCTGTTATTATTATTAATACTCCTTCAGCTTTCTAGAACAGAAATGTATTACATTTTAAAATCAAAACATGTTGAACACAAAATATTCAATAAGAGATTTGTTTAACTTGGAGCTCATCGAATACAATTATTTGCCTACTGTCAAAATGGAGCTGGCTGTCAAACCCCAACCCTTGCAAGTGTCTGTCTGTGTGGCAAGATTATTTACACAAAGAGTCAAGGACACAAAGTGTCACAAAATCGTAGCCAATCATTGCCTGCTCTTGGCTAATCAACCACATGCCAGTGATGACACGTCCGTTCAAAGAATCATTGGCATGGTTGATGAGTGAACTACTTTGTGTGAGTAGCTGGACATTTTCAGAAGTCTGACATCAAGTCTGAGTGAAGCTTGTAGAAAAATGTGGTGACAAACATGAACACATTTCATGTGTTGTGGTTAGTTCCTGGACCAGATATAACAGGGGAAAAAATGGTGGACACACTTTCACACCATCAACATCCTTCTGTCCAAAGTTTGGCTATGTGGGGGCTAGTCTTGTAAATATTGACAACAGATGTTCAATTTAACTCTTAAAGTGTAAAAATAGAGTTACATTATTATCATATATTTTGATGTGGCCACAGTAAACAATTACTTTCATATTAGTATATTGACCAAATTAGATTTCTAGCAGAATAACTAAGTATTAGGATCTCTATTCAGGGACTTCTAGGACCGTCTGGGGCAAAGAAGAGGCTCCTTGGTTGGAGAGTCTTTTAAGTGTGTCATTGCTGGGAATACAAACAGGTTGTTAGCCATAATGGAGACCAGAAACATGGAAATCCCTTTCATGTGAGGCATGGGCGGGAAAGATCAGCACCCGTTTGCTTGTTTTTGTTTGCTCCTGGACATTGCACATCTGTAATTGGAGCAGGTGAAACTGACTATTAAAACAGATGTCATATCTCAGGCATAAACATTAGTTAGTGAGAACGAGATGACTCCAATGCTTGTCACTGATCCGCCTGTAAACACATGTGTTTGTCATTTGTAAGTGGGCAGAGGGGTGGGCCCTATGCTTATGCTTTACCTACACAGATGAGTGGTGTCTTCCGGGAAGTTATCTTTTACGCACTGTTAAACACACTTCTGTAGGTAACTTCCCTTTTTGCTTCCCCTGACAAGTGGCAATGAATTGACTGGTGTATTTGCGTGACAGTAATGGTGTTAAAACAACACTGGTCGAGGTGTGTGGACTGATGGTGAACTGGCATGCTCAAGGCATTCATTAAACATTTGCTTGTGTAACTGATAACACTGGCATAAGTGTTTCAACTTTGACCTAGGGCCTGAAAAGAACAGGATACACACCTCGTGTTTATGACAGTAGTCACAGTACACAAGGTGGTAAAAAGTGTGCGCACACGCGCACACACACACACACACACACACACACACACACACACACACACACACACACACACACACACACACACACACACACACACACACACACACACACACACACACACACACACACACACACACACACACACACACACACACACACACACACACACACACACACACACACACACGATGGTTGCACAATTAATCGAGAATAATTCGAAAATTGTGAAACTCAAACACCTTATTTGGTCAGTTGCTACACATTGCACTCATCTCCTGACAGTACACAACATTTAATATAACCGGAACATTGTACAACCCATCTCTCCATCCACCTGGTAGAGGAACAATAACATTTCACAGAGGCTATTACATACCATTTGAACGAACACATGGCACAGATAAACACAATGAGCAACAACAGCATTAAGAGAACACGTTTTTCCACCAAAAATTGGCATTACCAATATGATATGATTAATACTCATGACTACAATATATTAAAGTAAGTGACATATTTGTACTGTTAAGCAGTTTAAGCAAAATAACCTAATCTGGATCATCATTTTAGCCATAATCACACAGCCCTAATGCCTGTTGATGTGTCTCTCTAGTCTTAACACCTGGAAACTGATAAGTACCTTGGAGAATCTCTAATAAACTTGTGTTTATGCCATTAGAAAGCAATTAAATTGGAGAAAAGCAGTACAAAGCAGAGCCGTTTAGGTTCACACCTGGAGCAGCACGTGTAAAGTTCCAGACACAGCTGTGTAGCCCCATTCCTCCTATACCCCTCTCTTGTCTTTTCTTTTTTTTTTGGGGGGGGGGGGGGGGGGTGATGACTCATCCACTTCTACATCAACAGAGCATTTTCCACTGATGTCTCGTCTGAGCACTAATAGCAGTCTGCTTTGCTCATTTGTGCGGAAGGTGCGCGTACCCTGTGCTGACCACTCCAGAAATAAGAAGGCCTTACGTAACACTGCCACTGAAAGGGCCCCGCCTCTGTTTTCAGTAAGAGCACTCTGGGTGGGTTTGGCTCCGATTCTAGAGTACACATCGGCCTAATGAAGGTGGCTTTGGGTAAATGAGCTCACAAATACAACAGTCTAAATTCCCCCGCCACCTCAGCCAGAATCACTAACACACCACATCGCATGAAATCTGGGTCCCCAAGGCAACGGGAGGGGTCGCGCATTTAAAGAGGCATGGACGTGTTCGGTCCAAACCAGCCACCCTCCACCCTCCGCACACACAGCCTTCCCCCGTTCCCCAAAAAAGTGGTTGGATCCAACTGTGAGAACATCATACTGTTCCTATAAAACCCCATGGAGTACATCAGCAGAGGGCTGGTATAAAAATTAGGGCCATACCACTGTAACACATGCCCTGGGGTGGTGCATGGAATGGGTGAACCAGCACACTCATTTGGCCTCATTTCACATAGGTAAATATAGAAAATAATTATAGTAATGACGATAATGAGGACCTGATGACTTTCACGGGCCGTTCCTCTGAGTGTAAGGCTGCTGCGGGTGAGAGCCAGTTCAAATAAATGGGCCGTGTGAAGGGGTTCTGGGTAGAAATGGCTCATGGGAAGAAGTTTGGAGCTCAAGAGTACATGGCAATTTCTTCATTTGAGCAGTTTTCTAGCAGGCTGACCGACTGATTACAGCCTCTATATAACCTCTGCCAGTGGCCATGTAATAACATAATTACACATCAGGTTAGGTAAAAACCTCATCTCCTCTATTTCTGAAATAGTCTCAATGCCAAGAAACATATCACAACTTCAGTGTTTCCACTTTCAACAAGCATAATTCAACTTCATCACTTACCACACGAGCAAATAGCAGCACGTGCTATGCTGTTGCATATTGACTGATTGCCTCGTGTATGCACTAAAGTCAATGCAATTACAGTAACATGAAAGCAACGGTAGCCCTACACTCTGAAAAAAGAGAATGAATCCTCCCTATTCTGTCTTTTTATTCATAGCATGTTATATGTTTTCTATGATTCAGTCCTTTTTGGAGAGCTGATTCACAGCTTATGAAACCGAGAAGAAATGTCTATAAGTGAATTGTAATCAATAAGCAGTAAACACTCAGTTCAGTCCGATGACTGGCTTATGTCATATGTTCCGTTTTGTAGAAAACAGAAGTCACTGCAGTGCACTGAAATGTCTACAGTTATTGAATTTCATTCCAACAAATTTGCAGCATGATAAAATGCCGGGATGGAGCGTAATATCATCAACCACATTCAAAACAGAACAAATGGCACTATTTAGTGCATTGAGTAATAACACCCTTATGACGGATCACATCTAACCCCCCGCCCCCATCTAAATCATACTTGCTGCCCCCGACCATGGCAACCATCTTCAACAGGATATGCTATACCATGTTGGGCCTAACCACAGTGCATGCTGTGACAACCCACAGCATGCACAACCCATAACTTACCTTCACAATTTGAAATTTGTTTATGTCAAGTCTGACAGCATCAAACAGGCTCTCTCGTCATGAACTGAATCACCAAAATCATGTGTCAGAGTAGCATGGAGTTTCCCTGGAAAATATAATGATTTTGATTCTTATCCGACCTTTCCACAGACACAGCATGTTACCATTGGTGCATTTCTACTCATATCCACCAAATACCCACACATTCCTTTTGTCAAACTGCACATTCAAACCGCAATACAACAGTCAGGCAACCTTTATCAACAGCAGTAAAAGTCCACATGAAATACGTTATGGGCAGGACATACTGGTAGCTTCACAAGACAAGACAGCCATTGACTAAATCACGGGGACTGTGAGTTACTGTAACTGCTTAATAAAACCGCCCGTCTTCCCTTAACTGCCCTCCATTCCTTTCTGTTCGTTCGAGGTGGTATTAATTTACTGTCACATTCAAAAGGTAACTCGATGTCCACCCAGCCCTCCTTAGCCTGCAGCAATTCCTGTGCTCTGCACTACATTGAGGAATTTAGAGTGGGACACTTGGACTCACCTTGCCTTCCTTCTCATAATATCCTCCTGACCTGCCTTGCTCTGGTCATGGAAGCACAATTCTATGTAGCCTACATAAGATGAACTTACACTGTGGCTATATTCTTTCAAGTATGTATCTTATTCTGTGACAGGGAGGGGCTATTTGTGCTTCATTTATGATCCCTCGTACGGCGGTGTTGTGTGCGGAAAATAGCAGATCTACAAAGCTCACAGCTTGTAGATTGGCTATAACAGTGCACGACACCAGTGCACAACCAACTATAAATCAGGCTTTAGGCTTGCATGTTGCGTAACAGTCTCTCACGCCAGTTGTGCCAGGACAATGCGATGGTAAAACCTACGTTACGGATGGTATGCACATACTCTGGGGCCCAAAAAAGAGCTCAGTGAGTGAAGATGGAGGGAGGGGGATTTCTGAAAGACTGGGTGTGTAGATCATGCCAAGTGAGGGTAGTGGTACTGGAGAGCACCATTGTAACCCTTGGAGATGCTGGATAATCCCTCAAGGGGTTATTGGTCGTGATGAGGGATATATTTTATGGTATCTCTGCAGGCCCACATTTCATGGTTTTACATATAGGCATAACCAATGAGATGCACATTTGCCACACTGTCCTCCCGATTTCACACTCCACGCTTGACACAAAAAACACTGCCAAACAACTAATCCCACCACCTTCCCCCCAACATATGTGCCTTTGGGGAAAGGGTGACTAATTTGTTTACTCAATGAATTTTGGGAATGTAGAACACTCACTCATATTACAAAATGACCCTATAATTAGGACTTGTTTTGGGGCTCATTGTTTTGTTGTGGGACAATTTGCCAGGATTATGGACACAGATTCTCGCCAGGATCGAACCTATGACCCTCTGTTTTTCTGATGCAATTTTTCAAACACCATAGCCAGTGAAATGTGTTTTTATCAAAACCGATATGCCACTTCACCAAGTCAAACAAACCACACAAGCCACATAACAAGACCCATGCATGAATTGACAGCAAAGCAATACAGACATGATCAAAGTTGTAATTTTGAAGCCCATATTTGGAAGGTCACTCTTCCCGTTTTTCTCAGACCCCCATGGTCCCAGCTGTTAATGTTCCTCTTATTTGACATGAGGGCAGGCTTTCCATATAACTGAAATGAGTTGACAGGGGTCTACTAGATCACTACAAAATACTTGACATTCTTCAGAGGAAGGGGGAGTGTCAAAAATTATTTCCGCCAAAGGTTAAACATGGAAGTGACTACATGCATTGTTCCTGGCGTTGGGCACGTTTGGTTTTTCTCCTTGCTCACCATTTTCAAATGGTAAGACTTGGCCCATGGTGCGAGGGCACAGCAGGGGGTTGGGGTACCCTTAGCCACTCAGAATGGGGGAAAGCTCTTCATGCTTGATTTGGAAAATCCGGTGCTAGGGTGGGTTAGGGGTGGCCAAGGAGGTGGGCAGAGGGAATCTTGGAAAATCTTGAGACAAATGGTAGCTCCATCTCACACCAGTGAGAAGCCAAATTAGACAAATCTAGACATAATGCAGACCAAAAAATGTTTTTTTATTTTTTTATTTTTTTACTAATAATAATAATAAAGCCAGGACAGAATAATGCAGGACATGTGTCTAAAAGTTTAAAGATTTAACATATAATACATATAAAATCCAAATAGTTGCGCTTCAATAAGTTAGTAGAAAACCATGTGTGGGCTAAGGCCAACCGTGAGAGAAAGGCCAAGTAATACAGGGGAGGGCTGTTTAGCTGGTGGCTGAAGTTTGCTCATGAATGAACCCTGTTCTTCTCATGTAGAATACAAATGTCTCTGGAGAAGTGCTCTTTCCACACAATGGAACCCCATATCAAAAGGTACGGTACACAAAAACGAGCATGTAAGCACATATATACAACAACACACAAACACTCACAGAAAAGAGTATGTGCCCCCCCAAACAAACCCTCATTAACAAGGGGCACCTTGAAACAATTATGTGCAACTTCAGCACAACCCTCCTATGCACAGTTGCCGAGTGGTTCTCATACATTCTTGTCAAGGACCCCCAAAATTATATGGCCGTGGACCACCATTTGATTTTTTTTTTCTTATTTTCCATAAGAGATGATTTGTCAAGATTTGTCAAAGGTTTTCAAAAATAGCTGATTTACAAGCTCACAACGTGTCCGAAAAATGTAATGAGTCTAAACTGCTCCTCATTTTGCTGGGGACCCATTGGAACCCCCTCAAGGACCCCTGGGTGTCCCTGGACCCCACTTGAACCAGTGGCCTGGAGTGCATTTTATTTTTTCATTCTCACGGTGAGAGGTCCACAAGGACCGAACTCCCATCCCCCAATGCATCCAACAAAGCCCCCCCCCCCCCCCCCCCAACACCACCAAACTCCCCCACCCACTAACTTCCTATTCCCTTTCATTTTCTTTCCCTTTCAGTGTCCGAGAGAGCCTCCTCCTCCTCCTCTGCCCTCCACGGTCACAGACTGGGAGAGAGAACAATGTCTGCCTCGCTCGCTTCCAACTCACTCTCCTTTTGGATCGCTGCCTGGAACCTGGGCCCAGGAAGAAAAAAAAACATACACACACAGGCTTGGACTTTGTATAACTTTGGTTCACCTAATCACTCTGGTCCTGAAGCTATTTCTGCCACAGTTACGTAAGCTACAAAAGAATGACTGAAAAGGAAGAGGACTCCTAGAGAGAGTGTGTGTGTGTGTGTGTGTGTGTGTGTGTGTGTGTGTGTGTGTGTGTGTGTGTGTGTGTGTGTGTGTGTGTGTGTGTGTGTGTGTGTGTGTTGTCATAATGAAGATGGGGGAAGGTCCAAAGACTCCTATCCTCCTTTTGCTCCAGAAAAGAAAAAAAATGTGTAATAGTAGTGCTCTTAACCCTATTTTATACTCTTGTCGTATGACGTGGCGTGACAAATACAAGCTGTGCGAGCTTGTATATGGGAAATGTTTGAAAATCCTTTGCTTACAATGACAAGCCCAAAACAGGGACACCAGGTTGAAAGTGGTTAATCAGACCTCCCTCTCTCTCTGCTTTCGGGTGTTAAGAAATCTGTCTTTGTATGGTATCAACTTGGGGATTACACGCATTAGATGACCTATGGAGTGACAAGCAATCCCCTCACACCTGCACACCTGTTGGAAAACATCTGTGATGTCACAGAAAAGGGGACAGTGTCTGGCCCAAGCCGGCTCGCTGGCTGGCTGACCCCTGGGTTTTGACGCGCCGCCGCCGGACCTCAGGACATGTGAGATGCCGCCAACAAGCCACTGCACTTAGTTAAGCCTGTGTGGAAACATAACCGCCCTCCGCAAGGAATTCAGCACTTAATATAGCTGTGGATAATTCACCTCAGCTAGGAGGACGATGAGCAAATGCCAAGATCTGATAAGGGGACATAAAAAAGCCTTTTGTAAATATTTAACAAGAATTAGACTGGGTTAAGATCAGCGAGGGTGGAATCTGTGTGGAACAGAGCTCCAAAAAAGATAGGATAAGATATACTGACACCAGGCCAGGAAATGTGCATTTGAAACAGGTCAGATATATCCCTGTTACCACATACACTAGTCTCCCCCCCCTCTCTCTCTCTCTCTCTCTCTCCGTCTGTCTGTTGCATAATTTGGTGACTGTGCTATTTGCTATGCTTTCCATATCTCAAACATAGTTATGATCAAACAGGCAGAGAAAGAGATAGTTGGAGAGACAGAGAAGTGGAGTAGTTTATGTCACAAAGATTGCATAGTGTACAGAGTGTAGTCTAGCAGACAAATAACACAGATTTACCCTTTCTGTTATGAAGAATATAATAAATTTGAAGGGGAGCAGGTTGGCGTTGCTATACACAATAAAATCCACTGAGTGAATTTATCCATTTGTAAATCTGAGAGTGTACAAATGTAACAAAATGACGGTCCTTTTTTCTTTCTTTGGTACACTTCTCAGAGTTAAATTAGCCTATCACTAAGATTGATTTCACAGTGCATTCTCAGAGGCTTGCTAAACGATTTGGCCTTAACTGAATGCAAACCATCACCACCCACCATTATCTCTGTCACTGCTGTGTATGTGTATGGTGCACGGAACAGGGCAATGAGTCAACATGACGCAAGCACATGGCGCACACACCCACACAATCACAGAGTCCTCTGGGAGGCCGGTCTCAGGTCATTGTTGGACAGAACGCACGGAACCAAACCAATGACACTGTGACTACACACTGTGGAATCCTGAGCGTTTAACTCTCTCAGAGTTACTAATGGATAAACTAGGGGGAGGGGGGGTTCTGAAGTCACCTCTGAGTCGCCAGAACTCACAGCATTGCATGAAAGAGCAGAATTGTTGCTTCCCTATAATATGGTATTCTGAAATCAGGCCACAGGATGAAGCACATGCATCTAATGAAGTAAACAGATAAATATTACACTTGTAGAGAACGGCACTAAAGGGCAATAAGGGGGCAACACAGGGTACTTCTTATTTTAGTACGAGTGGGTGGTTTAGGAATACCATGGCGCCAATTTACTGTAGTGTACCTGGACTATCTCTTGCCAACTGTCCTATATTCCACACATAGTGTTGAGCAGACAAAAGAATTCCATTCATGAACAGCGGGCTCAGGCATCCGTCCAAAGTCGGAAGTGAATCTTCTCATTATCTCGGAGCTGTAGTGCTGTGCAGAGAATGTACTGAATGGTAGGGCTACACAAGTTCACAAGATGCCAAGTTTCCATGGGTGCCAATCCAAAATGCTTCCTCTGTCTGATAAACCCCACAGCCAGCAAGTTATTACTACTCTGTCAGCTAACCTGTCACAAGACAAGACCTTAGTGAGCAACAGTTGCATCTAAAATAAGAGTGTGGTGAGAAAGATTCCCTGTAGGCTAGTGCAGTGGTTCGCAGTTGATTCCATGGACTCTCAGGGTTCCTTTAGGAGGGTCTAAATTCACCCTTACAAGGCTGTAACTCTGACAGTATACAAATGGCACCAAATGGACCCGTAACAGGTCCATTTGGTGCCATTTGTATACGGTCAGAGTTAAGGGGAGACCTTGTAATTTAAAGGTTTGAGAACCATTGGGCTAGTGGCTCTGCCTGTCAGTCAGTGTGCATAATGTACCACGTAGGCATGTGGCATGGGCTCATGAGTCATGACCTATGTTGTGTGTGTCAAACCAAACTCTTTATCCTCCCTTTCACTGTACCAATATAATAATCTTGAAAACAAGGCTCAAAGGGCTGTATATAGATTAGAATACCAATGCAGAATTGACATTAGTGAAGCAGTGATTCACCCTGCTTTAGGTAGAGAAGTGTCAATTGACCTCAAATGAATGTCCCGTGTGTTTGTCAGCCCACACAAGGATGTAAACAAAAAAAATATTGTCCAAACAAAGCTGGAGCCTCACATTCAAAGAGGAACAGCAAGGGGGGTCATTGAGAAGGACATAAGTAATGGCGCACAGGAATAATGAATGTGCTTATATTGTCTTTCAACTGCTACCTAGTAATTTGAGTTGCAGCAAATGTTCATTCCCCCACAAATGTACAATAACATCAGTCATTGGCAGCTGGGACACTTAGGGGAATTATGGGCCCCAAATACTGTGCGATTTAAGATCAAGAGAAGGTATATAAATACAGAGAGATTATGTGAAGAGCTTCTCTTCGGAATATTCCCCCTTGAAGATTTGTCCCCCCATTTCATTCAACCTGGGGTCAAGTGCATTATGAACTATATCAGCAGTGGTTCCCAAACTTTTAAGCTCAATACCCAAATGAGAAATTAGACGTTTGCCGGGACCCAAACTAGTGAACATGGCAGATCTACAAGCTCACAGAGCTTGTAGATCGGCTATTTTCACTACTTCTTAAACATTTGTTTTCTAATGCATGGAATTTATTTAATTTTTCTTTCATTTATTCGTGAAATTACGTTTTTTGAAAATGTTTTGAAATAACAATTAAAAACTAAAAGATTAAGGGCCCCATACAAATGTGTCCGCAACACATGGGTCCCGAGCCAGTGTTTGGGAAACAACAGTGAACTATCACCATCTCAACATCTATCCAAGATATTACGATTATTACGATATTAACACTCATTCTGAACTCATTCCTGACCATGGAGTTAGTTCCTGACCCCTTGAAATTCCTCTTGAAATAAATGGAACTTCCCAGTTTTGTCATCATCAACCCAGCTGTATTATATTCATCACCGACCATTCACCACACAACTAAAATAGCCGAGATAGAAGGACCAGCCATATAGCGATTAGTAGATTAGGTATTTATTGGCCCAGATGATCAGACGAATGAATACGAGGCAAGAACCGTTCATCTCGAATAACTTATTCCGACACCGTTATACACTGCATGCTAAACGACTTACTTTGTATTTCATTTTGAGCGCCTGGAGGCTGGACCTCTTCTCTGAATCCCACGAAAAAGTGTAGAATATCCCGCTTGTGAAATCAAAAAGCGCACATCTGAACACTGAAGTGGAAATGTGTTGTTTGTAGTTAAAGACCCATGGAGGATCGGTAACAGAACGATACGAGGAACTGTGTGAATGAATCCTCCCTCCTGGTCGTAGCACGGCTGTGAAAACCACTTCTCTAGTGTAGTCTGTACTACTCCCCAGTGTTGCCAGGTTTTGAGAGAGAATCAAGCAACCATGTCTAGGAAAACAAGCCCAAACGAAGCGACTACTAGGCTACGGCTATTTGAAAATAGCCGATCTACATGCTGCTCTGCAATTAAAAAAGAAACATTTTCAAATTAAGACATTTTGAAAAATGTGGAGTATTGTATTGTTGAAACATTTTAACAACACACATCTTGTATGGGGGTCCATGGCATAACATATTTTCAGATGGGGGTCTGCAGACAAATGCATATCAATTTGGGGGTCCTTGACATGAAAATGTTTGAGAACCCCTGGTTTTAAACAACATTTAGGAGGGAAGCCCAAATAAGCGACTACACTTTAGAAACAAGCTCAAAAATATAATATTTACAAGCAACTTTACACTTATAATAAACCGACATGGCAACACTGCAGACCTTACACTTTACTATGACGGACTTTTAGCTCATTTGCATGACGCGGTTCTTATTGGTAAAAAAAAACAATATGGTGTCCCCTCCCCTACTTTAAATATGATGTCATTGCCACATGCAGCAGTTAATTTTAAAGATATTTACACCACAATAATTATTATAATATAATACAAATATTTTTTTCTTTGCCTAGTTATTTACATAACCTATATATATTCTCACTCTTTATCCTAGGTTATGGTGATTACTGATTACATGTTTTGATTGAATTTATGTGAAACATGCACATGCTTATTTTTCAGACTAGACAGGCTACAAAGGAAGCACTGCTAGTCTACTAGTAAAGAAACATGGTGACTTCCTTCCGTACGTTTAAAATCTAATTTGCAATCTCCACCCACATTTAGCAAGCATGATGGCCCATTTACTTTATTTATTAGGATTGTGGTATGTAGTTTGATAAAAAGGAAATAAATAATACATTCAACTGAAGGGAGTTTTCCTCAGGCACATAGAAATAGATTAAACTATGATTCAAGACACTTTCCACTTACCTTTCTAATACAGTTTGGGGGATAATTTATTAAAGTAGATCCTCAGAAGTAATTCTATGAATGTGCCTCACCCTTTTATGATTATGTTATCACAACTTGTATGCAACTCGTCTTGTATAGCCTTTTTCTTTGTCTAATTGTTTCCCTGAAAAATCTAAAAAAAAATGTTTAAAAAAGATGTAAATTCTAATTCAAGTTTGAAGTTTATCCATACCGTATTGGCTGGTTTACCCCAATCACATCACTGCCTCTTCAAAATCCTATGCAATGTAGCAGGCATTCTAGGGAGGGTGAACATGTAAACTTGTTTTTATAGAGCTTTGGAGAATTGCGACCACCATGATCACAACACCTGCTGCATATCACAAACTTCACTAAGACCACAATGGCCTTAATGTCTGACTGTGCTGTTTACATTTCTGATTAATAAAGTATTCAATCAATCAAAGGAATTATATTTATACATTCATGAGTACTTGTAACCTAAGGAATTATATTTATACTTTTGTGAGTATGGAAACTTTCTGGTAGCTAGCTCCTGCTGTTACTTTGTTCACTTAGAACTTGACAGAACACAAAAGATTTAAATTGACACAATGAATACATTTTTATCCACTTTCAAAAATAAAATCTTTAAATATATTAGGCTTTTCCGAACACAAAAGACCCGCATCTGCAATAGTCATAGAAATCTTCAAGTGTCCATTGAGTGCAATTTAAAGCTGCACTACATAACTTTCCTCCACCCCGGATTTGAAACCGGTTTCCTGCATGCTGACATTTTTACCATTGAGCTAATAGAGCATGCCTATGAATTGAATCTTGACCATCAGGTCAAAATTCGTGTTAGATCCTGTGCCTCGGTGAGACATGACCTTTGACATGATCTAAATCTCTCAATAGAAGAGCAGAGAGACAAAATACAACCACCCCAATTGTTTAAGTTATATTGTATTACCATACTCTACCATACAGATTGGACAAAATGTAATTGTATTCATTAAAAAAAAGTTACATAGTGCTACTTTAAGTTTAGTTTAGTTTCTTCATGTTAACAAAACGCACCTGTTGTCAGTAACATACAGTAGCTTGATATTGTTACCAAAATAAATACTGCCTTTCAAAAACAACACTCTCTGAACACTTAACCTTCCAAAGTAGTCTAGTGGTTTCAGTAGTGGCACAAATTCTGTATTTGAAATATATCTGTGGAGAAGTCAAGCAGAAGTCAACCTTTAGTACAGTTGTGAACCTTTTTATGATATTTTTAGATAACTAGAAGCAGTGTTTTAATAAGACAGAAGGAAACTCACCCTGTCCTGAGTGCAGAGTGCAGAAAATGCGGATGTAGGTATATGTTGTGTAATATGTATGGTAGAAGAGGTGAGAAACTACACCCCTTTCAGCATCTACAGTATGAGTTGTGAAACTGGCAGGAAGGTCTTTGTATCTTTACAGTCGGTGAAAAAATGCTTATATGCTCATAGCTATGTACATATATACAGACAAAGCACTAGATGTTGTGGTGAAGATCTGCATACTGACTAACTATAGTATGCTTTACAGAAAACTCATGATCCATGCATTGTCGTAAGTAAATTTAACTCAGAGAGTGCACAAATGGAACCAAATGGACCATTCATTAACACTCAGGATTTTGCAGTGTAACATAACTCTTACAGTTGTGTATACAGTAGTTGTTGTTGTTGTTGTTGTTGTTGCTGCCTTCACTATCACAAGCTAACTTGAAATACCGGAAAAAATACCTCTAATTATCCTAGCTCCCATGCATTTTCCATATGCTCCACTAATTTGTGTAAGCTCATTTATCACAATCAGAGAGACCCTAACTGCTCATTGTCCCTAGTGAAACAGTCATATCCTTAGATGAATGCCTCTCGGTGAGGCACTCAAAACAGTCATTTGTGTAATGTACACCATGCCCAGCTGGAGCCCATTCTTTGGTCCGCAACTGGGTTACACGAGTATTCTTCTCGTGTATGGCACGTGATTTTGTCTACATGTGCACCTGTTTCCTATGACAAACGCACCTCATTTTCCTCCTGCTTTTGTTATCAGCACTGAGACGAAAACAATGTAAAACAGGCCAAAACAGGCTGTTTATCTCCTCTACACAATATTTGGCTGGATCGAGTGGGTAATTAGCCAGTGATCTCTGTCGATGACTTACATGCAATGTATCCAGTTTTAGCGCATACTGTATCTACTGATGCATTACTGTACCACGACTATCCTGGTCTTGGTCACTGTGAGAAATCTTTCAGTGCCTCTTTCCTGGAGGTCCTGCATTACAAAGTAGTCTATAGTGGTTTGCTGGTTTCAGTAACGGACCAAATCCTCTATTTGAAATGTCTGTGGAGAAGTCAAACAATAGCGGTGAATGAAAGATTTGTGTTGGCCATTTAGGCTCACAGCCTTCTGAATGCCATGTCACCATGACAACTGTCAGCATTCCCATGGTGTCTGTTGATCTCACATATACTGTAGAAACCACTTTGAACCTGGTGTCCCTATTTTGGGCATGTCAAAAACGTTTTTTCCCCCCAAATCTTCAAACATGCTGAGAGACTTTCAAAATGTTTGTTATAAAAAAAAAATAGCTGATCCACAAGCTCACAATGCATTGCGATGTGCCGTGTTGTGAGCTGCACAAAAAAGTATAGAGGTTAAAGTGCCAGAATGTTTAGACAGTCTGCAGATGAGGGGATCACTCTCTCGTTATCCCACACACTTCAGCACGGAAATAGCTGGTAATAGTTTGAGTGAAAAATGAGTAGCCTTCCTTTCATGTTTCATCTCTGCCAGGTGTCTGTGATATTCGGGTTACATAAGCGCCCCTCTGAACCGTCATTTAACAAGAGGGCAGACAGGCCATACGTCTTCCATAAGGAGACACTCACAGGGGTCTGTGAATCCAGGCAAGTCAGCTCGAGTTGGGGATCCTTACCGCCATATACACAGCAAAATTAGTGTTAGCTTAACTGTCCAATGTAAAAAAGGACCCATAAGGGCCCATTTTTATACGTTCAGTACCTAGGACTGACGGAGGCAGGATGTCCAGGCACAGAGGAGCACCACAACAGCTCCTCTGTGCAAGGCCATGAGGCTAGACGTGGCCCCTCAGCGACTCCTGGCCCCTGTGAATGGGTGTCCCTCACACTCTCGCAAACAGGCTCAGGCAGATTTATGCCCCCCCCCCCCCTCCTAACACACTAACCCACCCCCAACCCATCGCTGCCTTCCTCCATTGCTGGGGCTTTTTAGAGAAGCTAGCCCCCTATCCCTCCATAATGTTTCCGTCTTTGTGCCCAGTGACCTTCCGTGGCCTTGTGGCTTGGCAGCGGAAGAATAGCACGCACAGCACCACACACACACACACACACACACACACACACACACACACACACACACACACACACACACACACACACACACACACACACACACAAGAAGTTATGAGTCCAGCAAACAATCAGGGTCACTATGTTTCGGTGGCAATCTAGAATGCCTATGAGTTGTGTCAAGCTGTGAATAGACGCAACTTAAGCAACGATGGCGTCAGAGAGAGTTTTTGTAGAATGTCGAGTGGCCAGACATGCGGTACACAGCATATGTACACGTCTAGCCTATGTGCTGAGACAGAGCAGAACAGACAACATGTGGTTTGTAATTACACAACTGGGACCAGTCTGATCCTCTCTCAACCTCAGAGTTGTTTACTTTTTCTTCGCTTTTTAAAATCGGGGTATTTCTTACTCTCACCGTTGCTCTCTGCATATAAACTGCAGGCTCCTAGTCTCAGCCATTTTTCTTTTCTTATCTCATTGTATAGCAGAGGAGTCAAGTGTTGGTAGTGTCAAGGAATTCTGGATCAATCTCGAGGCAAACGGAGTCGAAGACACTTTGTGCATTCATTAATGCTATATTTTCTTTATTGCTTTTGGAATAAGGATCCTAAATGTCCATTAGAATTTTCAATTCATTGCATTTCCAAGTACCTCCATTGAAAACTCCACTCATTGAGCCTAATGTGGTATGCTTAATTTTCTTTGTCACCGTGCTCACAAGGAAAATATCCTCAATCAATGAAATGGATTGCCTTCTGCATCATTAACCAAATTAGTGTCAGATCAGAGAAAAACATGGATGTCTGTGGGGCTCTGTAGCCTTAGCTTGACCAACCTCACTAATGTGAAGGATTTTCATTTAGGGTTGGATTATCACAGCTGTAATTCAATGCATTGAATGGTGCCTTGTCCTGGGCTAAAGGCTTTCCTTTATTTGGCCTTCAACTTGGCGGTGGTATAAATGATCCATGGCCTCCCAAAACAAGGCAATAAAAGTCTACATTAGAGTTTGATTGTGCTGCACAGCACACGTAAACATTCACACTGAATGTGAATTACGCTAACTGGATACCAGGGCAATCCTGTTCTAAAGGTAGAATTCAATGTTCACCCTGTTGCAACCTCCCCTCCCCTCCCCCCCTCCTTCCCCTCCCCTCCCCTCCCCTCCCTCCCCCCTTGTTCATTCATTGTACATTGCAACTGCACACCTTCCCTTGTGGGTTACTCACTTCTGGATTGGTCTTGCTTTGTGGTGCAGAGCCAACTGTTCATCATTCTGTCACCAGCTACTGCAGGATAATACGTCAAGTAGAGTTTTAAAATTCAGGCCACAGAGAAGCGCATAAGGTCGAGCTTTATATACGGAGCCGAGAACAGAGAATTCTTATATACATTTTTTTTAAACCATTCCTCAGTGATAATTTATCCATTTGTAACTCTGAGAGTATACAAATGTAACCAAATTGACCCGTAATCATACACCCTCAGAGTTGAATTAACACTGAGGAATACATTTGATACAGAAGGCCCAAGTCTTGCCCCAATAGCATTAATTCCATCACACAGAGTCACTATACCATTCAATCCATATAACATTGAGTCTCAGAGTCTGTTTAACACAGAGTCACTATGTATAGGTATCACTCAAATCCCATCATGAGTCATTTCATCAAAGAATCCTTCTTGTGATTGAGCTCTATCTCTCTGATAAGGATGTGTTGAGGATATGGAGCGCGGTTGTAATTCGCCGGTGATGTCTGATAATGACCTGATGTGACACGTCTGCTGCAGGTAGACAGCCTGCCTGGTCCCTACCCTGATAAGCGCTCTGGTTGGCAAGGTGACAGACTGTGTCCCGACCCCCTCCATCCCTGTGTCTGATGCATGTGTGCGTGTGCGCGTGAGAGCGAAAGAGTGAGAGCTAGAGAGTACACATGGGTCTAATGAGGCCACTAATCCCGAAGGTGCTTTGAGCCAGTGCCATTGTCAGAGCAACACTGAGTGAAATGAGACACTTTAAGCTGATCTGGAGACTATGAGGGGGGTGGTGTGCGTGCGTGCGTGCGTGTGTGCGTGCGTGCAGTGGTGGAAAAAGTATTACATTTTACTTAAGTAAAAGTATCAAAACCACAATGTAGAAATACTCTCTTACAAGTAAGTCTGGTATTCAACATTTACTAGAGTAAAAGTACAAGTATTGGCATCAAAATTTACTTAAAGTACCAAAAGTAAATTATGTAATATTATGCAGAATGTCCCGTTTCACAAGTTATGTGTATAAAACATCTTTTGAAAAACGCAGATCTACAAGCTCACAACACTTGTAGATCGGCTATTTTCAAATAGCCAAAGTATGGCTGAAGTGGTTAATGTATGTTATGTGAAAGAATCATAATCTACAAAGTAACCAGTAACTAAAGTTTTGAAAACTTTAGTATTGAAAATTGTATTGAAATAAGTAAAAATACCTCAACATTGTACTTAAGTACAGTACTTGAGTAGATGCACTTAGTTACTTTCCACCACTGTGTGTATGTGTATGTGTATGTGTGTGTGTGTGTGTGTGTGTGTGTGTGTGTGTGTGTGTGTGTGTGTGTGTGTGTGTGTGTGTGTGTGTGTGTGTGTGTGTGTGTGTGTGTGTTTTGCTCTCAATTTATTTGACGATGTTTCCGTATGAGCCACACTGCCTGAATTCATGGACTGAGTGAGATAATCAGACTCATTTCTTTTCTTTTTTTCTTAAATACACAATGGCATACAGTAGATGTCAACATGTTTTGACACCACATTTTGTCCCACAGCGCAGATTGTCTCTTCTTCGCAGATTTCTGTTCTTTTATTTTTGGCTCCCCTTACTTAAATGTATACCAGAGAATCATCTGCATGGGTGACAGAGCCAGAGCGTTTGGACAGCTACGTTTGGAGAGGGGCCGTTCAGAGCTTGGAAACAAAGCGCAGAGAGAAAAACATAGTGGTTTTTGGCTAGGCTCTGTTGGTTATTTATGGAGAGGATCCATCCATCCTTTGTGCTCTGTGGGCAGAGGCAACGCGGGTGGGAATTCTACGAACTGGCGGCTATAAATGAGGCAAGCCCCCCCCAACTGCGAAGCTAGCTGGTGCAGACAGAAAAGACAGAAAGTGCCTCTGGTCTTCGAACATAGGCCTACTACAGTGGTTCGCAAACATTTTCATGTCAAGGACACCCTAATTGCATTAGGCAGCGGACCCCCATTTGAAAATATTTTGTGCCAGGGACCCCATTTTTTGAAAAATAGCCGTGCTACAGGCTCACAAGCTTGTAGACCAGCTATAAATAGGGCCTAAGTGTTTAAACTCTTGCACATTTTGCTAGACATCCTGGAAGGACCCCTGCTGGGCATTTGACAACCAGTGGCCAACTACACAGACAGATATGAGCACACATACAGGCACACATGCTCACAAAGACATGCATGCGCACACATGTGCGTGCACATGCAGCAGAAACAAAAGAAGGGAAGAAAACTAAATGCAAGGTCCATCTCTCCCTGTCTCTCACCTCCAGTCCTGTACTCATTATGTTCTTGTGAGACAAACGGCCCAATGCCAAGTGACCTACATTTAGCTTGTTTTGACTGCACTGTGCACGTTAACCTCTCCTTCTCCATTTATTTATCCCTCTCATGTTCCCTCTTATCCCACAGCTTTTTGTCTCTGCCAGGCCGAAAGGCATGGCGAGAGAGTATGTTTTGCACCCTGTCCGTGTGTGTCATTCTGTCTGTGTACAGCTAATCTCCGGCACCGTTGGCTTGATCGCAGCAAAACTGTGCTCACACACTCCTTGGATGCCAGCGCAGAACCTCTGCCCCAACTCTTTCACATGGGCTGTTATAGCGCTACCAGGAGGCCGCTTTTTGCTAAACATTTCTTTTGACAGTACTCCTACAGATTTTGTCCAAACATCACGCAAATTGGTACACAGTATCTCTATGTCATTAAACGAAACGGGTCTTTCAGATTTTTCATATTCCATCCTAATTGGCTACGATTGACCTAAGTTTGAGGGAGTGGCCTGTTTTGAACAAAATGCTGCAAATCATGAACGCAGCGTCCGATTGCGAACTTTGCACGCACATTTGCACAACATTGAGGAACAAATGCCACCCTTTTAACATTGCCCTATTATAGTGCCACCAGGAGGCCGATTTTTATATTACTCCTACAAATTTATTACAAACATCACGTGAATCGGTACACTATCTCTATAGTCAAGTGATCAAGACGGATCCGTCCGATTTTTCATATTCCATTCTGATTGACGAATTCCGAACATTGCTGGCCCATAATAACCTACCTGACCTGGCGGAGACCTGTGCTCCGAGAAGCACTTTTTCTAGTTTCCCATGTGTTCATACCAAGCCCAGCATCCGCATTTGAAATTGAGTCTATATAGGAAGTGACAGTTCATATGAATGGCTTGTAGTTTAAGTTTCACTGTTTTACCCCTGCTGGTGTCAGAAGAATTAACTCTCAATGCAAGCGGATGGGTTTTTGCCGAATTTTAGACTTGATTTTATTACCTTTTCTTTTCTTAATTTTTATCCCTCGATTTTGTAATCCTTTTTTCACCCGGTGCCAATTTGCTAAGTGATCCTGGGCACTACACCCCCCCCACCAGCCTAGGGAGGCCAGGGCCGAGCTCATGCCTCCTTCAATGCATGAGAGCCAACTGACCTTCTTGTCACCTGACAGGGGGGAGTTTCCCTGGTTGAACGTAGCGCGTGGAAGGAACACGTTATTCTAACCAGTTCCCTTCCCCTCCATCAGGCGCCCCGGCTGACCAGGGGGAGGCAGTATAGTGACCAGGATTACTACATGTTTTTGTGAGGGTATTAACTACCCTAGGAGACACGGGGAGAACATGCAAACTCCACACAGAAAGGCCCTTTCGCCAACCCCACCTAGGGTATGGGCGCTGGTGACACGGAGGAGAAGACAATTTTATTACCTTAATAAACATTGTCATAAATACTTCCAGTCACTAGTTTAAAGTCTCCCATTTCTTTTAAAATTGATGATAAAGTAGGGTATGGTGTAGGAGGGGCGTGTCTACCTTGTGATGATATGATTGACAAGCTACACAACCAAAAGAATTCATTCCCCACCCCCGCTCTAGTCCCAACCAATAAAATTAATTTCCGTGTGCATAGGATATGACGCGATATGGCGCAATATAGAAAGATGGCGGATTTGAAATAGCTGGAAAATTGGCTTCATTTACGGTCTGTAGAGTCTATTGGCGTAACTTTGTCCATTTCTTTTAACAGTCTATGGTTCACACCTGTATGTGTGCAAAAAATGTCCTTAATTTTACCAAAAGACAAAACAAAAAAGGGCTCAGACAAATATCTGAGAATGTTCAGAGGGAAAGCAATGAAACAATGCAAGCCATCCGTGCTGGGTTCATTGTGTGGGTCTGTCTCCTCGGGTATGGCTGGCGGTCCACGGTGGAAACGGGGCTCTGGTTTCCTGCATACCCTGGTGATTGAGATGAATGGGTGTAGTGTGGCTAGGCTCTTAATGAACTCATAGCAGGGTGTAGTCTGGACTGGAGGAGTGGAGCGAGAGAGAGAGACTATTGCCCAAGACAAAGTCTGGAGCGAAACACTACAAATCTAATTGTGGCTCTTGAGGAACGGTCTGACTGTTTTGATTGTCTTGAGGTCGTGGTCGTTGTTGTTGTTAGGACACGCAGTCCTCTGCCTGGTTGCTGTGGGGATGAATGGGATGAGTATTTGGCTCACCACCAGGACTGATGATGACGGTGGGTGGAGCATTTTGATGGTGAAATGAGGGACATCCCTGGTATGACTGATGCAAAGTGGTATCAGTGTGAATCTGAGAACAAATAGATGACATAAACCTCTCTGTAGGAGTATTTACCCTCGCCAGAAACTAAACACACACACACGCACGCACGCACATACAAACGCACGCAAGCACATACACAGGGCCAGCCAACTTGTGGTGAGCATTTTAATTCACTTACTACCCCCAGCCATCCGGAGTGGTTTTTGCCTCAGTGCCATGTTCCAATGCAGTCAGAGTCAATCACTAAACACTGCAGGCTACGCTTTACACATATAGATCCACAGAGGCCAGTGGGATATTTATAGCATATACACTGTAGATAATTACTACTAGATTCTCTTTATGCCTGTTGGCATGAAACTCTTAATTTGCCACATTTTTCTGCTGGTTGCCAGTGGAGACGGCTAAATGTAAAGGTCAACATGGACAGCAGCATGGCAACCGACAACATAAGATTTTTGAGGTTGGAGGTTTGGTGCACCAAAAATCTAAAAGTCTGTGGTGTGGGACGAGTACAGTATGTACCCCACTACTTATTCCTGTTCTGTTTTCTTTCTTTGTTTAGACCCATCTCACAGTGTGTATTGATACCAAGACACATTTTCCACCAGAAAATAAACTACCACGCCCTACTGGAAATTGTAGTTCCGCTTAATTCTGTCACGTTTACATACTTCTATTTGTATTCCCAAATACCGTTAAGCTCTCTACTTTGACCTTAAATAACTGCTATCAAGCTATTGTACCCTTTGGCACATGGCACATAGCAAATTTGTATCTTATTCAGTGAAAATATTGATGCAATGTTTGGTCAACAACTGGGCTGGAAAGAAATACAAGGTGATAGAGTGGAATCAAACCCACACTGTAAAACCCTGAGTCTTTATTGACTCTGAGAGTGTACACATGAAAGCAACCACGGATGCAAATATACAAGAAGAGTCCCATGAGGGTCAAATTAACGCTCAGGATTTTACTGTGCATCAGACTTGACTTCAAAACATGGAAAAGCATATCTGAGTGCTGGCAAAATAAACCATAGGCCTACTGTACGTACACAAGAAAGCCGGTAACCCCAGTGGCGTAGCGCAAAATTGCGGGGCCCTGATGCGAGAAGGGGAGTGGGGGCCCTTTCGCAAATGGCAATGGAGGTGGTGCTCGTGCAGTAAATGTATTTTGTCTGCACACAGCCCAATGACCCCATTTAAATTTAGAGTAGCCCATCATTTTTTCTCCCCAGTTTAGTCGTTATGCCAATTGATTCCTCCCCACACACATTTCTGTGTTGTCGCTGCTGTTGTATCCTACTGACTCACAAGGATGTAGAGCCTTCGTCCTACTCCTCCCGCCCAACACTCCCTGCTGACAGGTGCCGCCCCAGCCTGTAGGAGTACATGCAATGACCAATAGACGGGTTTCATGTTTGTAAACATTGAGAGGATATGACCGCGCAGAGGAGGGGGTAAGCCTATGGGTGCGTTTGGAAATTACGCACCGGAGCACACTCGCCTATTAGTTTGTATTGGCCAGTGCGCTCACTGCCGCTCAGGGCTGTATTTTCGAACGCGCCTTTCCCCCAGGCATGCGCAGATTGCGCATTCTGCTCTGTGATGACGTCGCTCGGAAACCCGTCTATATGAGCCTCCCAACCCAGCTTCCCTCCCCCGAACACGGGCCAATTGTGTTTGCATAGACGCCTGACAAAGCCGGTTGCACCACGGTGGATTCGAACCAACAACCTGGGGGGCAAGGACTTTACCACACACACTATCCATTCTCTCAGAAAGCACTGCAGTCGTTGGTTAAAAAATATTGAACCAATGAAAAGTATTAAAAAGCGCTTCTGACAAAACCAGCTAACTCCACTGGATCCTCAAACTTTCTGCTAAACCGGCTAAAACTCCACCAAAGGGGGGTAGAGTTAGCTCCAGGCTCCACACCCTTTTGACCTCCAACCTCATTGTGAGCTTGGAGGTCCATTCAGCGGTTCAATGATGAACAAAACCTCCTAAAATGTGAAATACATAGAGGAGTACTTATGTACTGGCAGTGTGCACAAGAGATTTGACAATGAAAGTCCAGCGGTTTGAAAGATTAGACACACACACACACACACACACACACACACACACACACACACACACACACACACACACACACACACACACACACACACACACACACACACACACACACACACACACACACACACACACACACACACACACACACACACACACACACACACCCTCTTGCAGAGCCACAGCATCAAATCCAAAAATGCTATTGAGAATTTTGCTGACACAGACACGGGTTTTGGTTTTATATTATGTAGGCCTACACCATTTATCAGGTGTGTCTATGCAATGGTCTTTACTCTATCCTAAATAGTATTACCTCATGGTAGAGCAAATGTTTTTTATACCACAAAATATGATTAACATAACTAAACCAAAGATGGATTTATTGGAATTCTTACGGAACAACTGTGGCCACATTCCTTTCATTTATTGCTCTATGATATTTGAAACCCTTCATTTACTATACTAATCCCCATCAAGTTTCTATGCCTTGACATCACAGTCACATTTCCAGAAGCCTTTGCTGGACCTCAGGCAAATACTTTATTGAGAGAAGTCCAAGTAACAGAAGCAGTAAAATAGACAAAAAAAAACTTTTACAGCATATGAAAAAGCATATGGTAAAGGAATGCATATCAGGCTGAGTGCCTGACTTAACCAAGCATTTGTTTTTGCCATTGAATATATCTGGACACATATAACTTTATACAATGTTTATACTTTCCTTTGTCTGGCTCAAACGATCAGCCTTGTATTTCTCATCAGAAATCATTTCTTGCCCAAATTATGGGCAAAACAACTTGAATATGCTAATATGTGGTATCCCCCCCATTAAATGATGCTTAGCAGTAATAGAATATTTGGAAATGTTTATCACCACTCACATTACTCCTCCTAAAGTGGTGAAATGTATAAACCAATATTTTATTATACTGAATGTCAATTTATTATACCATGGCCACAGAGAATATAAGATTCCAATTGGCCAGAGGGTATGCATTATTTCAAGATAACCACACACCTTTGACGTAATGGCCTCTTCATTCTAGAATGGTGCCAACACAACATTTCTATTCCGAAGACCATCACTACATTAAGACATGCACACAAGCAGCCAGCCTGTATTCAGCTTCACCACTGAACACCTAAAGATCGGACAGGGAGGACACAACCTTATTAGACTGTCTACAAACAATGTAATCTAATTGTTTGACAGCAAAAAATGCTATGGATCCATCGTGCCGTGCAATCTGAGGCAAAATAAAACATACAGCAGTTGCTGATGTGAACAGGGCAGGGTACCAGTTGTAAGTGCCCTGGGCATCCAGCTCCAGTCCTGACCTGCTGTAAACCTGCCCGCCTCCTAACTACCCCCCAGAGACTCCGCAACTTCTCCATGTTGGCTGCTGAACTCTGCCTGCCAGCTATGCCATGCCTCCCCCTTACCTACTTGCTCTGATCACACTTTTCATTATAAGAAAACAACACTGCGTTGAAGCCAGAAGACAGACATTGCAACATCGTGAGCCAAGAGAGAAAGGAAAATGTGTTTTTATTTGTGAATACTTGAGCGAAAATAGCCTCAAGGGTATGCTGCTGCTGCTGCTGCAATCTCTGGAGAGCCATTTGAAGTTTGGATTCAAGAATCTAGAAGAGGTAGTTGTAGAGGTACAGTATTTATATGCGGTCAAATATGTTGGGAGGCTTGTTAGGAGACTCACAAAACCTGAATAGCCAAAATGTACATTTTGAACGTTAAAAAATCAGATGAGTGAATTCTGAGAGTAATCTATATAGTTTTATTATTTAGCATTATGTTCTGTACACTCAAATGTATTATACTTTATACAGCATGCTCATAATAACGTATCCTTATTCTTCTTACCGTCTATACAAGTGGAAGTTAATTTTGTTCAGGCTACCCAGTAGATGCTTCGTTATCAGCAGATATTTCCCATACACATATTATGCAATTCTGCAAGTGTGAGATGTGCCAAGTAAAGCCAAAAATGGGCTGGCCATGTCCTTTTATAATGCCAAACTTTGCAAACCACGCTCTCACATATTATCAATGGTGTTCTGTTCTGCCAGGCTGTTTGCAGCCTGCAGGGCCATTATATATCAGTGTCATGCCGAGGGTGGATTAGTCTGACATTTGGGACACAACATTCTGATTGTGAAATGACACGATTTTGTTCAAAGCTATGAATATGATTTTAGCCTGTTCAACCTCAGACCCCTATTGTCTGATGCATTTCTTTTTACTATGTGGGGGTAAAAATAGTGTGCTGTTACGTACACTGCAATGTTTCCAACCTGTAGTTCACATACAATCCAGATTTATTACTCTCATTTAGACCTCTGGTTTTAAACCATGTCTCTTGAGCCTACAGTATTTGCTGTTCTACTATCCTTTTTTGTAAAATGTGGAAGCTGCTGCATTTCAACCTGACAGCTCTGTCGAATTACAGTACAGTAATACCACCACACCCATCAGTTAGCACAAACCCTGCACAACAAAAGGCCTGCGTCGCAGGATTGCATGGTACAGGATGTAGCTGATTCAAAACAACAGGGTTAGCTTTTCACTTTCTTTGTTTACTCTGTGTACTGTGTGTCGCCTGTGAATGAACACAGGGGGGAACATGAGCTGTTTTTCTATGAATAACTCCATAACTCCACCTCAGTGGTTGGCACGGTGTATCTCTCTGAGAGGAGATTCGGGGTGGAGGACGCCGGTTACACTGGGCCAGATAGCACGACATCACAAAAACAAAAACATCTGCTGTTGAGAAAGCTCAGCTTCTGTTCCATGTCTGTTCAGCTCATTGCATGCGTATCACAAAACCGGAGACGAGTGACCGTCTATGTACACGAGGAGCAGAGAAGTGGGTCACGGCAGTCAGCTGCTTTTTTTTTTAAACTAGGCTTACCTCTCACAGCAAGCCTCCGCCAGACTGCTGGAGTCCCACCGGCACAACAACCGCAGGCATTTTTCCGCCACTGTTACATTCTGGGTTAGAGCTCTGAGGACACGCTCGCTTTGAAACCATTCTCTGCCTTGTCACAGAAACGGGGGGAAATTGATGAAATGATGAGCAGAGCTGTGTAGCGTGAATCCTCAGAGGTATTCGCTGTTATCAGATAATGCAGACAGTGGTACAGTAGCTCTACACAGTAAAGTCCTGAGTGTTAATTGTACTCTGCAACCAAATGGATCCTTATGGATCCAAATGGATCCAGATCTGGGCTCATGTACTGTAATTTCCTTGCCATTCTAATGCTTCTGTACACAATAGATACTGTATCTCATTCTCCTGTGACCCAAGTTTGGGTCCGGACCGACAGTTTGTGCACCAGTGTTTCAGGCAGTGATGGGGAATCCCTCCAGCCTGCAGGCCAATGACTGAGGTCACTGACCTTTCTTTCCCAGCGCACACAGTCAAAAACAAAATCAAACTAATGTAATACCCCCCGCCTCTGTTAGAGAATGGCCAGAACCGCTACTGATACGAATTGCACACATTATACGTCCCATGTTGTCACTGTCACCGAACACAGGCAAGCATCATAGCATGTGTGACAGGTTTACAAGTTTTTTTCGGCCACGCTCCATCATTTCATAGTTTTTGGGAGAGGAAAGAGCATTGAGGTAGAGTAAGAGCAGGAGAGAAAAGAACGAAAGGCCAAAATATATATATATATATATACATACAGTATACAGATCGCATGTGCAGTAGCAGGTATATGCATGTTTAGAACATTATCATCATATGCCGGTGTCTGCATGTTCTTTAGAATATTAGCATCATATACAGGTGTGTACATGTTCTTTAGAATATCATCATATGCAGGCGTGTACATACTGTAATATGTGCCGATATTAGCAAGGTTAAAAAGCTCACCTAGCAGAGCTTGCCATAGCTAGATAGCTTTAGGTCAGTTCGTGAAGCAAGGAAAAATAAAATCCACATAGTTCAGGTAAAACCGCATACGGAAGTATGAACATAATCTACAAGAAGGAAGGTACAGTATAGCATAAGGAGTGTTTTGAACATCCGTCCGTGTGTTGGATTTATAACTCTGGGTAATTCTTCAGTAATATAAACAGTATAAATCTGTTCTGTGCCTCTGTATGAAGGGAAAATCGATCAGTCTGTCAGCAATGCAGCACAGTGCCGTGTCAAGGTTAAAGGTGTGCTTGCATGAGATGTCTGTTTCTGGCCCGCCTGTGGTGCCTCTTCCACCTGTGCGTGTTATTTAGGAAACACCTAGAGCTTGTTTGCATTGACAGAGTGTTCAGGGGAACTGCAGGCTTACTGCGCGTACGTCCTGTACTGTACTGTTTGATAATACAGTCCACTCCATAAACTGCATAATCCTGTGTGTTAATTTAACTCTGAGTGTGTATGTACACTTGTGACAAAATTGACAAGGGATACATTAACAATGAGGAGTGTACTGTGTAAGCTGACTTTAGTCTTTGCAGTGTGTATGGTGTATATTTCCCCCTATCCACCAACCCCAAAATGTTCCAAAGAGTTGTCTATGTAGTAATGTATATTACCACATGCATGAAACACTTCTAGTACTAGAGATATAAAATATGTTATAGATATCAAATATAATATATGCCATATAAAAATAATATATAATATAATTGTAGTTGTACAATATAATAGTTTTGCAAATCTGCTTCATAATGTAAATACTTTAAAACATTATTATTCATTAATAATTCATTAATTAAAGTATGTACTTATAAACTCAACTTCTATATCTAAAATAATACTCTACAAAGTGTTATCTGCTTAAGGCCCCCACCCCTCACTGGCTCCCAAGGTTGTACAAAATACATAGTGAATACAATTATACAGAGTGATGTATGTTACTACAAGAACGTATACTGCCACCCAAGTGCAATAATTCATTTATTTATCAACACAAGTGCAATGCACTAACCTTTGTGTCCACAAGTGCAATAATTCATATTTATGTATTTATCTACAGTAGCCTACCTATGTTGCTACAGTATACCAGACTCTATAGTTTATAAAGTGTACATTATAAATTATATTGCATATTGTAATATAGTTTCTATCTTATATCTTCATGCTCTTTTATTGCATTTTACAATTACAGTGACAGATTTGAACTACCCTCCCTTATTACTCCCTTACCCTTAATAATCCTTGGACTTGCATGTACATTGTAAGTGCTGTGATATCGTTTTTTCCCCCCAAATAAGTGTTAAATAGCTCTATATAGCACTCATTGCTGACTGAAACAGGGGTCTCCCCATCCCCCCAGCTCTTTAGTAAACAGAAAAAAAAAAAAAACATTTTCAGGCCGGGATACCAATTGTATTCAATCAGGAGAGAACGAAAAAACAAACAATCCTCTCCTTGTGCAGAGAGACTCAACTGTCCAAACATAGCACCTTGGAGTTGATGTGTGACCATCTCTCATCTCAGAATGCACTCTTTGTCGTCTAAGTAGTGGAATCTGACAATGAAAACCTGGGCCTGGCCCCTCTCCTCTGCCGAATGTGGTGGGCAGATGCAATGTGCTCTGTCAAGTACCGGGAATTGGAAAAAAGCCCACGCCCAGGACCTTCATGAAAAAGTCAGACTTTTCTGGGTTTACATCTTCCAATTTCTCCAGGATATACAAACTAGGTACAGATTATTGCGTCGTGATCGTAATTCTACATCCTTGGCCTTGTGATGTATATTTCGGCGTGCAGCCAAGCACATATATCCTCAAGTGAAGGGCAACAATCCCGTTGCTGTGTCCAAAAGCCATGCCTGCTATCTTTAGGCTAAGCAAGTCGGAAGTTGACTCTGTGTCCTCTAAGGCACTCAACGTGGGGTCCGGGGATCCCCAGGACTCCTTGAGGTGGTTCCAGGGGTTCCATTGTTTGGGACCAACTAGACCTTTAAGGGTGTGTGACTCTGAGTTAAATTAACACTTATGATTTTACAGTGCTAGATTGGAGTCCCAGAGATAAAAATGGTATCCAATGGGGGTCCATCTATGGAGCATATCAAATCGCTCCAATGGAAAGGGTCCTCAGGGCCCTACCTTCGATCTACCATCGTTTTTCATAGTAGGAGTCATTGTCTATGGACAGCAACAATGTGTGGAGCTTGTCAATGTCCAGGGTTAAGGCGATGTTGGTGCCATGACAGTTTGGCATGCTGGTTGCTGCTTCACCAGGCAAAACTTTACTTTTTTGTCTATGCTGGTTGCTGTCATCGTGGATAATGATACAGAATGGTTGAAGGTTGTAATAATGTAGAAAATACAAATACAGCTCTTGAATTTGGGTGTTAATTTGGAGGAAACATAAAAAAAACACTCGAGAGCCTCTCACAACAAGTCTTCCTCAAATCAAACAGGAAGACTTCTCATGCTTATCTTCATATCTTGAGATCACATTTGTAAATAATTTGCAAATGTGTAACACACCAACATCACAGAGACAAATTCCTTGTATGTGCAAACCTCGCAACGAAAACGATTCTGGTTCTAAAACAGGCAAATAAACTTTTTTTTATGATTAATTTGCCCTCAACAAAAGTTTAACTATGTGCATAGCTCCAGGCGTAGGCACAAGGCTCATTTGAGTCCCATGCATATAATGCACCTGCACAAAATGCCCTCCTTAGCCAATGGTGTAGGTCAGTGGTTCTCAACCAGTGGTCCGGGGACCACCAGTGGTCCCTGAGGGGGTTCCAGGTGGTCCCCAACTAAACTAAACTAACCAAATGAACCCTTATAGATCTTTTACTCTTGAGAGCGTAAAATGAAACCAAATGGACCATTACGGGTCCATTTGGTTTCATTTTACGCTCTCAAGAGTTAAATTATTGTTACATCTGCATTACTTAATTTACAAGAAGTCTACACAATTATAGAATGTAGAAGAATTGTTATCTTGATCAACGTTTCCCTGTTATTATCTCTCCTATAATACAGCATGGACAAAATCTTATCCAGCGACAACAAAATAGTAGTCTCAGGGTCTGAGTCTAAATCTCATCAAAACGGTGGACTGTGGCTCAAATGCTGAATAAATAATGGACCTTGATATGAAAAGGGTTGAAAACCACTGGTGTAGGTCAGTGGTTCACAACCCTTTCTGGACCAGAGCCCACTTGAAAATCTTTAAAGCGTTCGCAGCCCACCCGTCTCCGTTTGACCACTTAAGCCTATCGGCCGCCGTGTCAAGTGGTCAGATGGGTGGTCAGTTAAGTGGTCAGATGGGTGGTCAGTTAAGTGGTCAGATGGGAGGGCCGCGTGCATTCTCAGAGCATGGATCAATAGAACTAACATAGTATACTATATAGTGTTAGTTCCTATTCATCTGTATCACAATGAAAACAGATTGTTCAATGTTTTACAGAAAAAAAGACCATGACTTTCTTTTACATAAATGATTTAGACTAATGTCATACCATTAAACAATCATTTTGGTATTTTGTCAATTATTTGGGGGCCCACTCAATTATTTGGGGGATCTACAGATTAACCATAAGCAGTCAGTCTTCTCCCTCACAGTGTGCGGAATGTCCTTCATTCACTGTTGGGCTCTATTGTATAACAAAACCAAAGAATAAGCCTGCCGGTTTTTGTTTTCACCCCCTTTTTGTCAACTCAGTAGTGAGGCCCATAGAAATACAGCCGCAAGCTGAATTAACAAGCTCATTTCCCACGTACTCTTCTTTCCTCCCAGACACTCGTTAGCAGAGACAGGCAGCACTTAGAGACGGTACTGAGGAATCATTACATTTAGTCCCCTTCAGGATACCATTCTTTAAGGTTTAGCTACTATTAGGCATGAAGCTTTTAAAGCTTTTAGAAGGGCAAATGTCACAGGGGGCAGGATGATACAAATACACAGTAAAATCCAGTAAAATCCTTTGTGCACTCCGATGTGTACAAATGGAACCAAACAGATCCGTGAGGGTCCATTGCTTTATTTGTGCAAACTCTGAGTTACACTCAGGACTTTACTGTGTATTGTATGGCAGATTGTGTAAATTATCATTATTCGAAGTTGGCCAGCAGATTGTACCACCACCCAACATGAACATTTAAACAAACACCAAACTTCTCTGCTGCATGTGAGGAACCGTGTTCCAAGGTTATAAAACCTTTCACTTAAGTCACAAGCTCAGACCCGCTCACAGTAACTCACGCAAAAGTCAACACACACCGATAGACAGAGCACCCAGTCAGTCACCCAGTCAGGTTAAATCACATTATAGTGTGAGAAATCCTGTTGATGAGTATTTGGCCCATCACTTCCAGAACAACGGGTGATTTGACCTCTCGTGAAGGTATTTCTTCATGTCACTGATGCATGCGCGCACACGTTTCTGTGTGTCAGCTGATAAAACGGCGTTTTCTGCACCCAATACTATAGTAATATCCTGCAGCTGCAGGTTGCTAGACCTGCATGCTTGCAGCCAGTTTACATATTCAGTTATGTATGTAGTGTAATATGTACTGTAACTATTGTATTGTCCTGCACAGTACCACTGGACTGAATGTAATATGTCATATACTTATCTTATACTTGTATATCACTAGAGGTTCGGGCCGCTGTGCGGCCCTCCCGTCTCGCTGCGCGGCCCTCCGCTCATTGCAACAGCGGTGTTTGTTTCGACACGCAAAATCGAAAGCAAACTGCAACATGCAAACCGAAAGCGAAGCGAGACCTAACCCAGACACGCAAACAGCTTGGAGACGCAGACAGACAGCCACGCATGCGCGACTCTCTATTGTATATTAGGATAACCGGTATCACAATAGTCCTGAACTAGGAGTGCACTTGTATCCCATTGTTAGCGGCCACATAACTGCGATGTTCCTCCTCTCTGCCCTTGTTTCCTCTTTCTACACTTCCTGGTGTAAAGACAAAAAATTGTATCAACTAACTATCTTCATTTCTTTTGTCCGGTACCAATGTCACCAAGATAATTTACTGTTCCACTACTGTACTATGCATTCAGACTCTGTGAAATTGAAACTATTTAAGTTTTTTGTTATAGCAGAGGTAAGATTTTGCATTGCTATTCCAGGCCCAGTTTTCCCACCGGAATGGTTCCGCTCATTCAGATCAGAGAGGGGAAAAAAATACTTTATTTTACCGATGCTGGTTTCTCTCACCCATTTGTCTGTGGAAAGTTGTCCCATCCAAGTAGGCAACAGTTGACTCAGAAGTCTCTGTGGAGGGAGCTGGAACCCAGATTTTCAGAGTGAATGGAATGTTGAGGGAGAACCAGCCGTGTTGGGGTTCAGACTAAAATATCTGATGGGGAAACCACCTGTTGACTGGTCTGAGCAGAACTGAGCTGAAGACCAGCTGTATCAATTAAGAAATATTATGTATTTGGACCCGAATCGATTTGCTTTTCAATTAGATGTCCACAAATTGGACTTTTGACATAAGTACTATAGATCACATTTGTCATACTGTAAATACGGTATGAATTAATTAATTGCATGTCACATTTTTTAAAATAATTTTTCGGCATACATTTTGACTCACTGTTTTTGAAGCACGTCAGTGCACTCAAGAATTGTGGTGATTACAACATAAAATTACCGCAGGCAGAAGGATGTGATAAGACTTTACTTGGCACGGAAGCTTCTGGCAAAGCAACTATCAGATCCTCCGCTGAAAGATGATCTCCCTACCGGCTCCGCTCTCCTGAGCTTGGATTCTTCTCAAGGTAAGGAGAGGTGCGTGTGTCCTATCCAGAACAACAGGGAGGGAAGCCTCCTCTGACCAGGGGTTCTGTGGGAAAAGAGCGAACAAATAACGCAAGTCCCTCACCCCCAGCAGAGAGTAGTAACCTGAGCCTGAACCACTTAAAACACAAGAGAGATAAGGTATCCTGCACCTTGTTAATAGAAGGTCTATAGGATCCCTGGGGAGGGTTGGAGGGTACACGCAAAGAATAGGTATGACATATGCCACTGTTCAGCTCTGTGAACCGGTGACACGTGTGGCCTATGGGGAAATGGATTGTTCTGGTGAGGTGAGGAAAATGGCTGACTGTCACGCAAAAAGCTATATCAAATGTATGTTGCGTTTCATGACGCATTTACAGAGTCAGGATAAGGGCCATTCGGCCATTCTTATGAATCACTGGAAGTATGGAGCCTCATCAAGGCATCATTCATGGTATACATCAAACACATGTTCATTGCATCATGGTCTGTGTCATAGATGAATTGATTGTAAAGCACAACATCATTCAGAGCTGACTATGCCTTTGGCAACTAATCTGACCTTGGGAACAATATTCCTCATCACACGTCTTTGAAATGGAGTGTTTGCGTTAGTAGGACCATAGCCATAAAAGGGTATTTGTGTGTGTGTGTGTGTGTGTGTGTGGCGCGCGCGCGCGTGCGTGCGTGCGTGTGTGTGTGTGTGTGTGTGTTAGAGGGGCATGTTAACATATTTTGACCTCGCGGTCTCTCGCGGTCTCAGTGCAGGTACGGGCACAATTGAAGTGTAAAACACACAACAGAACTACTTGTGTGAAACTCACACCATTACAGAATGGACCCGCTTCACCTCCAAATCCGCAGGCCTCTGACCTCCAGACCTCTCTGCTCAACACCTATCTCTCTCCCACACAGCTCCTCTTCCTCATCCACCCTGGGGATTCAAATGCAGAACGACTGATGGCACAGCAGGATGATGCCACGACAGACATTACCTCAAGAAAGTGTACACAGTAAAATCCAAATGAGTTCACTCTCATTTAATTTAACTGAGAGTGTACAAATGAGTACCGTACATTACAATGCCTTTCAGACTTTCACACGGATAGGTTAATACAAAAGGATTTTATAGCACAGTTTTATTTCCCAAATAAGTGTTAAAGAAAGGTTATTTCACAGTTTCATGTTATATAATGTAGGTGTTGTAAGTCAAAATGAATGCGGGACCATTTTTACACTTGTGTAAAAAATACTATCTTAGTAGAATATCTTATTTGGATAGAGGAACTGAAACTGGGCTGTCTGGTGATCACATTGACTGACGGTCATGGTACAGTAGCAGTTATTGGCCGCAGCAACGGTACAGGTATGCATTTTCTCATTAGTCAGACTGGCTACAGACCACCAGTTAAGTTCCCTGAATGTCTCCTTCACACCATTTACTGCCCAGTTTGTTTCTCCTTAAAGATTACATAATCATGCAATTCATAATTTGAGCAAGAGTCTAGTCATACTGTACTATTGACTTGGTTTGTTTGCCTGTTTTGTTTTATTTGTCCTTGTTCAGCACTTTGGTTCGACCTTGGTCGTCAAAAATGTGCTGTAAATAAACTTTTATTTGAAACAAAAAAGAAACATGCCCCCTGAACCATGTGTGCGTTACTCATGGACACTGGGTTCTGGGGAAAGGAAATAGTATAAACTGTTTGATAGATACAAAAAAAGAAAAACATCTCTTCCATTTTTGTCTGGAAGACCACAAACTTCCTCTTAAAAACTATTTGCCTGGAGGTTCAGCAAAGTCATAGTATCCTCCTCTCAATAGAATGTATTCTATTGAGAGGAGGATACTATGACTTTGAG
>NC_139952.1:14803709-14870536 GCF_963454915.1 Gymnoscopelus microlampas | reverse complement strand
TGTAGATTTGTGAAATTTCTAAAATGATCTATGGAAGGCAATATGCTTATGTCCCGTGGAGCATACACCCCCCCCCCCCCTTTTTTTTAGGTACTTGTCTTTCTACCCTGGACTAAATATTTTTAGCAACACATTAGCAGATTAGCACCTTGTAATTCTATCTAATGATTTACCCTTGAGCTTGAATTCTCTTGAAGGCAAATCTGTCTATATAATCTACCTAGTCTATGTGTGTATGTCACTCTGTACCGTAACTCAGAAAGCATCTGACCGCTCAGTCTCAAACTTGGCATGTGTGTCTCATCAATATGACCCCAAGGTGTGCAGTGCGTCAGAGGAGAACACACACATTCTCAGTACGCTTGGGAGACTTCCGAAGCATTGGCTTCCCTGATAGGCCAACCCAAACTGTCGGTTTAGAAGGAATTAAGACATCTTTATCAGATTCAAAGAAAAGTGGTAGAGGACAGAAGCTACAGAATGTGATGTAGGAGAGAGTAGGTCATCATAACATGTATGATGACCATGTACTGTATAGGGTCCCGACTTGGATCGTTCACATTGCATGGCCTGAGTAGGCCTACATATAACTAGTTATATTATAAT
The DNA here is from genome assembly GCF_963454915.1 of Gymnoscopelus microlampas. NCBI lineage: Eukaryota > Metazoa > Chordata > Actinopteri > Myctophiformes > Myctophidae > Gymnoscopelus > Gymnoscopelus microlampas. The sequence goes on along the minus strand of NC_139952.1, from coordinate 14,869,930 downwards.
AACTAGTTATATATAGGTCCAATATTGTACCCCAGGAGGTCTTTTATGTTGCCTCTGTGGAAACTGAGATCACTACAACACCATTCTGCCAAACCATCGTTGCTTTGAATAACAAATAGGCTATACGGTTTACTTTGACAAAGATGGGATAATTACCAGTTAATGAAAGCAAACAATTCATCTGGCTGAAAAGACGGAAAAAGAGAGAGAAAGAGATTTTGTAGAAAAATGGGATGGGATTTGATCTAGGGTCCATTAGAATGCATGGGGACTTAATGCACCACTCTGTGGTGAAAGTCAGGCTTCATTATGTCTGTGATTTACATTTAAAATTCAATTTCCGCTCTTTGAGGACAGCTTTCAATTCTTTCACAACTCTTGTTCCACTCATAAATAATTCCAAGTTTAGTTGCACAGACGGCAGTATAATGACATGCAAACAAGTCCATCTGATTAGAAGGGGAAAAAAACATGATGAGGAGCAGGGGAAAAGGCAATTTCACCCTGCCACCACACTACAGATGATTTGAGGGACTGATGAGTTTATTTTGCTCCGATCGATGGAGACGAATATAGCCTGAACCAATATGGCCTGCTGCGACTCAGGAAGACAACATCAGACTAACCAGAAATCCACTTCAAATGGTCAGCTCCAGCCCAGATGGCCATGGTCTGGAGCACGTGTTCCTCACAACATATTGAGTGGATGGCCTGTCCATGCACAGCCATTACATTAACAGCTATGGTCTAGGAAAAGTCAAATGTGCACACACTGCACGCACAAAACAAGCCTGCACAGATGTGCACATGCAAATATACAAAAGAACAGAACAGAGAGCATTGGATTAACATGCTCACAAACACTCCAGGCTACACGTTAAGAGCAGGAACTACTGTAATAGACAATAGATCAATATGCACATTGATCGACCATCACTCTGTGTCATATGAGACCAATTTCACCCCAGGCTCACGCTCAGGTTACGAGGTGAGGGACTTTCCCCCTTATAAACACATGGCCCTCTCAGCGCTCACACTGGTCGTTTAATACAGTCAGAAAAGCAGACTGGATTGGATGTTCAGGCCAGGTTTGCTTCGTGTTTGCACTTTACATTTGTGTCTGTCATAACGTTGCTTGTAAAGATATGTGCTATACAAATAAAGCTTATATATTATAATTGTTATTATTTAGAGACCTGTGCAATTCTATATTCAAATTGGCTTAAGGGAGGGCCGGCAGCCGGGCGGGCGAACCTCTGACGACACGCTCATGTCACCATGACTCAGCCATATAAGGATTTCCCAATGCAGCTACGCACAAATATGGAGTGTGTTGTCTGACCTCAACGTGTCGTCATTGCATCAGGCGCAAACAAATCAGTCAGCTCCATATATGGGCACAAAAGGGGGCATGCCCATATATGGGCATATACTGATGACATCAGGGATCTCCATATATGGGCATAAAAGGGACAAGGACTGACAGATACAGAGATCTCCATATAGACGAATCCACAGAGCCGCTGACTGTAGCTGCGGTGTCATGGTGCGGAGCGGCACCCGCTTGACACCGCAGTTATGATTGCCGTTCTGTGGATTCGTCTATATGGGCATACAGTATGAGTCGTAGGTGCGGCGTAGGTGTGAGGGCTGGGTAGCCCGAACTCGAAAAAACATTTCCATCATGTGTAAAGCTCTGGACTCAGGGCCCTGCTAACTATTATGAACAACACATGCAGGAACATCATGTGCCCTTCACATTACTAAAGGAACAGCTACCCAACCTCTCTGCCTTTCGTCACATCACCGCTGGGCCCTAGTTAAACTGGCCAGAGGCTTCACCATATGTTTATCCAATCATATTCCTTCACCACGACCACTTCCTCACGGTGCCCAGCTTGATTTTTTTCCATGGGGGTTTGGTGGTGAAAGCTCTTGGGGTGCAGAAGTGTCATGGAGTTAAGATGTCCTGCCTGGCTGATGGGCCAGCCACTGGGGTGGATCCTTCAACTGAATGCTGGGAATTTGCAATGGTAACCCTGTTATTATGGGCCTCTGGCTTGCTGGTTACAGCACTGGTGCTGTATTAGACATAGGCGAGGTATACGATGCGGTCTGACACGCACCTCATCCACCTCATCTTTGGCAGGGCTCACTCACTCAGCACGCTTTTTTCCGGCCCCGTCCTGGACCTCCCTTTCTACCACCGGCAGAGAGGATGGTTCTGCCACTTGACCAATTACAGGAAAAGATGAGCAGTTCAGGGCTCAGGGTTATGGACTGTGCCCTGCAAGCGTACCAACTGAGGTCTTTCACTGGGAGGAAGCTTAAAGACGAGCTCATACCGAAGGGAATGAGTCACCCACTCATGCACTATTGCAGTGGGCTGTCTATGGACAGAGGGGCTCTCTGAATCAGCCTAGCAGGCACACATGCATCTACGAACACACACATGCATCCACGCTCGTACACATATTGATAATAAATAAATGATTGCATGCAACAATCAAACATAACTAACAGTAATAGAAGGCACACACATGCTAACTAGGGCTGCAAATATATATATATATTTTTTACTATTATTATTAGAAGCGTGATTTCAACTAATCTGGGAACCCGTTCGTGAATTATTCTTTTTTTTGTGTAGAAACAGGAACTTGGTTTGGCTCCTCCCCTTTCTTAGTCCACTTCCGCCCGGGTTTCTCTGTGTTTATTCCTAACAACTACACTATATGTTGAATCTGTCGTGAGAGATCATATATCAACAAACCTAACTGATTTTTTATAATCGACTAAATCAATTAGTCTGATTAACCACTTAAGCCAGTCCTGTTTTATACTTTGTCGTACAAGCTCATGCTTGATTGAGTATTTTATTAAAATTGAAATCACTTGAGTAGGCACGTACTCACTCACCTAGGCACACACACAATATTATTTTTTTTTAAACCATGGTATATCATGCACAGTATACATCTGCTGCTATGCTCACACACCTTTATATCTTATCTCAGGTAATATGTGTAAATATGTAGATAATTTGTTTTCTTTTTCCCTTGCCCCCCCCTCCCCCTTCTTCCTCTTCCCTTTCTTTTTCTAGCAAATAACTATACAATAGAACTTGCACGAAAGCGAATTTCACCCACTTTTTTACTTCTGTAAATCTGCGATGTGACAATAAAACTGATTCTGGAATACATGCACATGTATGAATGTACACTACAGTATGCATGAATGATTTCTGTCAATCAGTCAGTCATTTCTAAAGTAATTTACTCATTCACCTTACAGGTATGTATGACTAACAGTAACCACTCAAGCACACGGGCCCTCATCTGCGTAGCGTCTGAGTCCGAGCCTCCACACCGGCCTTTAAGCCCAGTGACCCTGGGATCAGGCCTGCATGCCTTCCCCTTGAGCTCAGCCCAGATCAAGAGAATACCCAGCATTCTGGAGGCTTTGAGGTAGGGCACTCTGCTAAACATATCAGATGGTACCGGGGGTTGGATGGGAGGGAGTTTCATGACTTGGAACGCCTCTGTCTCAGCACACACAAAAAAAATCATTTTCCAATACAGTTTGAGCCCCCTCTGTGTTCTAGCTCTGTCTAAACTGGCCCACTGTGCCAGAAGGTTTCTGTGAGATTCTAATACTCTCTGAGGGAGAGTGGGGCTCAGACTGTGAAAGACTATAGTAGGCCTAGTCCTTTATGTTTGATCCCATTATGTTATACACTGTTGGCTGAAGGATCCGCTGGTATTTTGAGCTGCTTGCTCACGGCCGTGGTGAAAGACAGGGGGGTCTTTAAGTGATAATGCAGGCACCATTTTGGGGGTCCCAGAGGTACAGAATGATGAGGGCAGATGGAAGGAACAGTCGTTTCTGCCATGGGTCCCCACTTCCTCATTTCAAATCAAACCAGTCAACTGAGACCCATCAGGCAACTGATGCATAAAGACCCAAACAGCACCAAAACCCATAAAAGAAATGCAAGAACACCAGAAATAAGGGTAAGCTAGAAATCTGTTGAAATCCAATCTTTCTTGTTTCTATGTTTTTGGTCCTGTCCGTCTGTCCCCTGGACAGTATTTCGCCGCTGTTATTTTCTCTTTTTTTTGCAAGGCTTTTGGTCCCCCGGGCTGCAGACCCTAAAGCCGGATTGGCGGTGTGACTTATAGGTGAGGGCCAAACAAGATTTTCCACCATTTTGCATTTTCGCATTTTTGCAGATGAGACAAAACGCTCTTGGAAATTTTTATTCCATTCTGACGGAGGTTTTCCAGCCCCGGGTAAGCAACCCGGCCTGGTGGAGACCTGCGCTCAGAGGAGTGCACTTTTCTAATTAGAAATGTTTTACTTTCTTAAAAGATTAAAGCCCCATTATGTGATATGCAGTTCCTATCAATCTGGGAACCCATTCGGTAAAGAAAAATGAAAAAAAGATTACCCCCTTTGTTTTTACCTCTGGGGCACCACCTCCTTTTTGTTGTGTGTCAAAACAAGCCAGCTTTCCGCCTCCCCTTCAAATGCACCCAACACGCAACACACCACAGCAAGCAAAGTCAGTCAAACGGAATACTATCGGTTATATTGCACTGGATAATCCAGCATAGTGAGAAGAAAGGATATGAGCATATTATATACTGTAGATTGCTAATAGTATGTCACAATAAAACCTTCATACAGCATGCATTATTTTCAGGCATCGTGTCTATCATTACTATTGCATAATGCAGCTTCAAGGGAAGAGATAGAAAAAAACAACTGTGCCATTACAGTCATGGACTACAGGGCCGGTTGTAGAGAGGGGCAGGGGTGGGCTCAGCCCAACATTACAGAACAACAGCTCACGAAAGCAATCTGGGGGCAGGCAGTGGGTTGTAATCTTGAAGGGCGGGCTATTGTGGTTGCCCCCAACCAATCACAACAGTAGTAATACAGTAGAATCATTATATTATTTGTGCTATTTTTCCATTGGCTAAATGTAATGACAAGTTGTACACACTCACTGCCATCATCAATGGTCTTCACACATTCTCTCCAGGCCGAAGTCAGCCGTCCATCCCAGATCCTTCTTGGCCAGGCGAGGGTCAGCATAGGAGGCTGTGACGTCCCCATCTCAAATGTCTCCCAGGGGCTCTCCTTCCCTGAGGCCTTATATCAATAGCTTTGACCATCTGCAACACAGAATAGGCATTACATTACATTACATTACATTACATTACAGTCATTTAGCAGACGCTTTTATCCAAAGCGACTTACAATGTCGTGCATTCAACATAGGTAGGGAACAAAAATACTAATCACCAGAAGTCTTAAGTTAAGTGCATTCTCTTCTAAAGCAAGCAGCTAAGAGTATACTTAGCGCCAAGGTAAAAGTGCAAAATATCAGCTACCTACTTTCTTAAACAGATGAGACAAATAGGAAAGTCAAATGAGCAAGAGCTAAAACAAATAAGTGTATCGAATAAACAAGATCCAATACAACCATAAAACAAGAGTTTGTACAACTAGTTAACAACAAGTAGGCAAGGCGAAGAGGAAGGGTAGCGTTTCCTGAAGAGGTGGGTTTTCAGCCTGCGGCGAAAGATGGGCAGTGACTCTGCTGTCCTGACATCAGTGGGGAGTTCATTCCACCACTGTGGGGCCAGAACAGAAAACAGCCGTGACCGTGTAGATCGGCCAGAAGGACCACTGAGCGATGAGGCAACCAGTCGCCCCGTGGCGGTAGACCGAAGTGGTCGGGCAGGGGTGTAAGCATCGACCATAGCCCGGAGGTAAGAAGGAGCTGTTCCTTTCACTGCCCTATAGGCTAGCACCAGGGTTTTAAACTGGATGAGAGCCGCTACGGGGAACTTGGGGGCAGTTGAACACCAGACGAGCCGCAGCTTTCTGAACAAGCTCCAGAGGTCTGATGGCAGACGCCGGGGCACCAGCAAGGAGGGAGTTGCAGTAGTCCAGGCGGGAGATGACAAGAGCCTGGATGAGCGCCTGGGCTGCCTTCTCCGTGAGGAAGGGGCAAATCCTCCTGATGTTGTAGAGGAGGAATCTGCAGAACCGTGTCACTGATGCAATGTTTGCCGAGAACGACAGTTGGTCGTCCAGGGTCACACCCAGATTCCTCGCAGTCCGAGTTGACGTCACCACAGCATTATCAATGGTGATGGCCATGTCTCGGTGCGGACAGCCCTTCCCCGGGAGGTACATCAACTCTGTCTTGTCCAGGTTGAGCTTCAGGTGGTGCGTCGACATCTACTCCGAGATGTCAGCCAGACAAGCAGCAATGCGTGCCTCCACTTGTGTGTCAGTGGGCAATTCCTGTTCCTAAATTGTACACTGTGCAGGCGTGCACGGACAGTTGTCCTTTAACTTTTTGAGTCCTTTAACGTGTGTAATTTCTAACACATCACATCAATTGTGATGTAATCATTCCCAAATACATTGAGGTGCTTTCGTTTCCCAATGGCAACCTGGGCAACATTTGGCAGGAGGTTACTGGGGATACCGTGTGGGTCCTATCCTATTTGGCCTGAGACATGACCAACGGGGTTGAAATAGCATGGCATTCCAGTCCTCAGTCGGACAGTGCCCGAGTTATGCCCGGGACACACAATCTCACACAGGTTCCATGAATTACACAGGTTTCGTGAATTAATAGATAATATTATATAATATATAGATTCACTTAAATGTTATAATGGAAGTCAATGGCAGTCTGATTGGGCTGAAACCTTGCCTAAATATGGATATGGAGTCATACATCATACAAGACTGACATCATAGACTCGCCACATGAAGCCGGGGCTACACATGAATCCATGCCGTTATTAGACCCCATCTTGTTTCTTTTCCTCCATGCAGTTTGTCTACGTGAGTGCATAGTGTTGGTGAAGCCCTATAATTTTCAGCTATGCTGCAGCTGCACGGTGGCTGGCAGACTGGCACCACTCTGTGTCCCTGACGTCAGCTCTCTGGGTATGCTTTACAAAACCAGGGAACAATAGTGTTTACCCAACATTCTCTCATTTAACTCGACACAACACACAAACAGATCACACAGGAAAAGAAAAGTTACGTCAACAGGTAGTTGAGTGTTTCTTTAATGGGTTAGAAACAGCAAATCCGAAATGCATTCCCTCCGCTTCTCCTGTGAATGTTTGTGCAAGCTCTGGGCACTTTCCAGTGTGAGTTGTGTTATGCAATAAAGCTCATATGGCAACCTTATATGGAGGTAACTCAGTGGATGAGGTGCCTTTCTAGTTAGTACATGCCTGTTCAATGCTTCTTCTTAACAGAAAAAGAGGAACCTGGTAATGCCAAAGTCTGAGATCCTGGCATGCTGTTTTCTGCGAATGAAAGCAATATTGTTCAGGTACAGCAGTCTTTGTTTGGACCTTAAAATAAGGTTCCCTCCTCAGTAATAGGAGGGAAATCAGATTTCCAGATACAATATACCAGCGAGGATAACATTACTTTTCCTGTTGAGAAGTTTCCAAATTCTCCCTTTCAGTCTCATTTGTCTTCTCCAGATGAATGGTAGTTTTACATGGAGTTCTGCACTGTAAACATACATCATGTTATGGTCAGTGGTAGACTGAGCAGTCCGCTTTCTTACAGGATGGATGAGTTAGCTGCTCAAGCATGGTAAAGTACTTAGGGCATAGGTAATAAAACAGCATATATTATCTTCTGTTTACTCAAATAATACCACAATATAAGTGTATATAATCATATCCACAATGAATCGGCAAAACAATCTCTTTATTCATGACAATTATGTTTAAGTAATAATTAATGGAGTGACTATTTGAGTTTCCTGCGTATCCCCTCATTGTCTGAACAAAGCTTTTTGTCTCACCTGAGGTGAAAGCCTACACCTGCCACTGACTTCCTGTGTGATTAAACTGGCGAGGCATGAAACGAAAGCTGATCAGAGTTCCGCAAAGTGTAAAGGAAATTAAATCATTCTGTGTTTGTCACCACTATTACTCCTGCCGCGCACGTGTCTAAACAGCACTAAAACTCCATTGAAAAAGGGATGTGTGTTGTTTTGAAGCATACACAAGTGTAGTGTAGTCCTTGCCAAAGAACAGCTGGGTGGTAGTGTTATTGTGTGACTGAGGCGTGCTACAAATGGGTCGTTGAGTTCATACTGTATATGCGCAAGGGCAAAGGGTGGTCTTTGTCAGGTGACTGGGTGCAGCCATGGCTGATATGGTCACGCATGGAAGGGTGTTTTGGAAAATGAATGGGACAGAGCATGTGAAAAGAGAGACGGCGAGAGACTGGAAAATACAGGTCTATGCAGATGACATCAGGATACCTAAGGGCTGCAGATGCTTTGTTTAGTCTGACCGTTGCTGACCTCACAGATGAATCATTCATGGTTTTATGTGCGCATGTATTCAGATGAAAGCTTACAGCATCACTACATGTAAATATTTACATCAAGTCATGTATTATAGTCTATATGTGTTTATGGCTTTATGTATTACCCACATCACGTATACTGTACATACAATGCAGACAGGACATTTTATGTTTTTATTCTGAGGGGAATCTTACTCTCAGATCTTATCAGTGAGGATCAGAGAGCCACAGAGAGAAACACAACCTTGAGACTGAGAGAAGAGCAGGATGGCCTGAGGCTGGACTGATTGCAGTAGCACCTCACTGCACATTGACTACTGTCCAAGTTCAGTCTTTTTAGATGTCTAATAATACAGATATAATACTTAGCAGGGAACTCACACACAGGAAAACTGAAGATTGAAAGTTGCTTGTGTGATATACTGTATAAGGTCATTGTATAAAAAAATACAAAAACGTGCTAATTGTGGTGCAGCAAAGGTTTGATCGGCCAACCACTCTCTATGAAGCATTTTTAAATCAAACATTAGAAGGTTTTCTTTCTGTTCATGTTGCTGCATAAGCATACAATGCCTTTATACTAAATGTTGACAGATAACTTCAGAGGAGGCCAATATGCTGTTTAAAGTGCTGAAACTATTCTTATGTTGGAAGGTGGGGGGATAGAAGACCAGAACCTTCACAGGCCCCTGCTCACAACAGACCCTTGTACCCCATTACTTGGTGGTGGACAGTAACAAAGTGCAATTACTTACTGCAATTGTTGAGTACTGTACTGAAGTACATTATTTGAGTATTTGTACTTTACTTGACTATTTATTTTGTTTGTTTGTTTTGTTTGTTTTTTACTTATGACTTTATGTATTAACCACTTAAAGCAGCACTATGTAACTTTTTTTAATGAATAAAATGTTTTTTTTTCCTAATCTGTATGGTATACAGATAGCCTGGCTCCAGCCCGTGAATCGCTAGCCACGCCCATTAAAAAAATATGTTCAGGCGATTCTGGTCTGGTGACGCTCTCATAGGAGGTCTCAGCCTCGGTTGGAAATCTGTACGACGAATCGGGATAATCCAGTATGAACCAATCGCCAAAGAGTCTTTGAAAAAAAAAACTTTGGCCACGCCCCCATCTCAGCAATCGACTGCATTGAGAGGGCTTTCAGACTGAATAATGGAGTGAAACGAAATGAAAATTCAGGCTGAGTGTCAGGCTAGCATACAGATGCTCTTATACTGAAATATTTAGATTGTGTCAAAGGTCATGTCTCACCTACTGTAGACACAGGATCTGACATGAATTTTGACCTGATGGTCAAGATGTGAAGTTGTAGATAAGCTATTATCACTATTGTTTTTGAAGATTTTAGATTTTCTTTTAAGGAGGGATTTATACATTTCAAAACATCAATGCATTGATATTAAAAAGAAAATGTACTTTGTGCTTTTAAATAGCACAAACTCCAGTGCTTTTACTCTAGTACAAATTTGACTGAGCTACTCTGACTTGTAGTTGAGTAATATTTTACCATATATATATCTGTTGTATATTGTACTGCAGTATGTATACTTTGTCCACCACTGCTTGCCCCCAAGAGTGGTCTTTGTCTAGTGTTCAACTGTTATGGTATTTTGGCATCTATGTCACACCTTCCTGTAGGAGGCAGTCAGCCTTTAAGTAAACATGAGGGCTCTTATCTCAGTGGAGGTCTTTGCTTAGTAATACAAGAGCGGAAACCATAAATATCCGAAACACTTTGTTAAAGGTGCATTGAGTGTCAATGGTGTTAAAAACTCAGCCCACCATTTCGCAGGACCTTAATGCCTTTTGTAGCTTACATACCTGACCTCCCTTATTTTTGTTGAGCGATACCATACAAAAGGTGTAAACCATACAGCTTTATTATATGGCTTAATGTGTACCCATTCTAGATCTCTATCTAAGGCAAAGGGATCCTAGACACTGATAGGCTTGTCGGGACTTGATGATTTTGGCTGCTTACAGGAACATTGACTAAAAATGTGCCGGAATCTTTTCTGTTTCTGGGAATTTCACGGTTTTAGCTTGCTTTCATTACTGACATACCTTTGCTGACAATGCTTTAGATTTTGTCTGGCAAGTTTCAGTGACCCAAGCTCAGATGTGGGCATCTAAAATATCTAATATAATACAGGCTATACAGTATATGATATAAAGTTAAATAATAAAAATGCCATACTGTTCAATGTGATGCTTTATTTGTGTCAGAGTAATTGGGATGTTATTACATTCATCAAAGTACATTGGCATTAATAAAGAGATTATATTGCCTGTAAATTATAGTGCTACCAGCTATGATTAACTTGTTCATTTGACATTGATCAACACTGACATTTGAGGTAACGTTGCTTAGAAAAACCATGCCCTCAGGGGCCGTTTCCTAAATGAAAGATCAGATCCACTCACATGCAGGGACATGAATCAGACCATCCCCTCCGTGCCGTGATGAGTAAACCTGTACTATAATCTCAGGCCTTAGCAAAGCACTTATAGCCGTTAAGTAAGGTTTGGATACTATTCATTGGAAGTAGTTACAACCCTAGGCTGGACCTTTGGGCTGGTTTTGGACCCATAACATTGTTTTTTATGTTAACTTAAAAAAAAACACAGAAGTACTTCAAAATTATCTGCCAAGCACTGTCGCTGAATCCAAATTCCTTGTAGACCAAAATAAAACTGAAACAGTGTCATGGTAAGTAAATGATGTCAACTATTTTGAAATAATGACAACACTCAACACTGCAGAGATTCTGTATACTGTGGTTGGGAGTCAGCATAGGAGACAGATAAAAGACAGCTATGTGCTTGATCAAGACAAGTGGATCCTGGGGGCAGATTTTGTCAGGTGCAGGTGTGGGGACAGACTGTGGTCAACCACTGGTCTTTCAGGTGCACGTATTTTCATACAAAGCCAAAGAGAGATAAAGTCTGACTCGCTCCCACTGCAATAGCTTGTCCTACATCAAACAATGTTGTTCTTTAATCTGTGAACTACTGAGAGGGACTTCAACAGACACCTGCCTTTAGAAAGCCATCAAAAGGTGAGCTACTGGAACTCCTTGTTTGTACTGCATACAGTAAGGAGCCGTGCCAGCCCTGGTGACCTATGTATGACTTGTTACATTGTTTCCCACACAAACATAATATAATAATAATAGCAACAACAACAAAAAAATATTATTTACTCTCACCAGGTAAAATACTTTCTTTCAATCTAATATATTTAGTTTAATTTCCTGGATACAAATATCTAAGCTTTCAAAACAGAATGAAAACAGCTGTGAGAGGGATTGCATGCCTTGGCCTAATAGTAAGCAATAGTGTCTTGACTCATCTCACAGCCGGTTGGTTCCAGTTAATGTATTTACTCTGACAGGGATGTTAGCCAGATGAGGGGCTTCTGTTGATGATGAGTCACCTGTGTGAAGGCCATCTGCCCAGAGGCAAAATGAGGGACAAAGGAGAGAGAGAGTGAAGAGAGAGAATATGGCCAGCAGACCACAGCACCCGAACTATGAATAGGTTCAAGGGAGTGAAAACATTTTGGGCGATATCTCACCTTGCAGATTCAGTTACACTGAGAAGCAGAAAACACAATGGAGTCAATATGAGAGATCAAAAAGCTACAGATAATAGGTCCAAAATGCTGCAGGTCTATACAGACCCTCTGACTTTGCGAGCGAACACAATGCCAAGAAGAATCTGTCCGGGATACAGTGACTTCTCATGTTGCCACCCCAAAAAATCCCCGTTTCAGAATTCAGACAACTCATCGCATGAGAAAGGGAATTCACGCTACTTTGCAGCTTATTCTGAGTTAAAATGATAGATGAACAAAGTAATTAATTGGAATATATATGTTTTAAGTGTGTAATTGCTGTTCATTATACATCACAAAAAAAACTTTAAAAGAACATTCCATGGCCATATTAATGTTATAAAAGCTTTCATCTACTGTAACCTCCACTTCAACCTTTCCTTTTTGTAGACAGTTGAGTATGACCATGTCTGCAACAAAAGCCAAGCCAATGTCGCTATGGAAAACTACAGGCTGGGAAATGTTGGAATGTTGAAAATGGTGGAATGAGTCCACCTACTGGACAGTAGAGGGATATGTCAAATCCAGGAAACGAGTTTACTAAACATGAATAATTACTTCAAAGAGGAAATAAGTGACATTTTAATCTGTCAGTTGCCCTATTCAGCAGGGCTGATTAATTATGCTTCTGACCTATTTCTTTCATGACCTTAATTTAACATTCAGCCTGTGGTTCATTAAATCCAAAGGACACGGTCTGACAGCATTTGATATGTTAATAATGTGTTTATTTTGCACTTACTGTTTTTATCCCACATTTCATAAAACACATGAATTCCTTTGATGAAAATCAAAGGAATGATTACATTAGATTGGATTACGTCCCATACAATGATCTCACAAAGCCTGTATTTCATAGTTGTACTAAAATTGGCAGCCCGAAGGCTGCATGAACTACATTCTGTTGTTCTCAAATGCAGATTTCGTCATTTGAAGGTTAACAGAGGTACAGAGCACTCAAGATAGTTCAGATCCATTCAAAGGTGCAGCAGGCTGTGTGAAGAATATTTTTCGTCCCTGGCCTGACTATAATGTGTGTGTTCCATCATCTTCCCCACTTACACCATCCTTCATCCTTCTCACCTCATTTCCTTTCACCCTGCAGGATACTACCTCCATCTCATGAGGGACCAAAGAAAAACCTCTCTCATATTATAACAGTACAAATGCTTCACTAGCTTTTACTTGGGCCAAATACATCAAACTCTATTTTGCCGATGGCATAATGAAAAAAGGTTTAACACAAATCCTCTGAGATGCAACTTTGCAACAAAAAATAATTTAAAAGCCTTCGATTGGCCTCATAACAGATGGTAACTAGACCAGTGAATGTGGACATAATACCAGGATTCAATCAAAATGACAATGTTAAGACTTTAAATTTTACTCTATTCGAACCTTATATCAATATTTAGTATTTTTATTTAAAAAAACTTTTAATTTTGCATGAGCTCTGGTAGAAGTGTTGTTTTTTCTTTAAAAAGTAAATAAATACATAAACTGGAAAGGTGCACAGAGCGCACATTTCTGCCAGGCTGGGTAGCCTACCCATGGCTTTTTAAGTCGTAGGTTGCAGCTACGAGGAAGCTGTGGGGGAAATAGCATTTCTATAATATACAGTTCAGCTTTAGCATTTGGGGTGACCCCTAGTGAAGTGAAAGCGCTTTTAAAGGTGTAGTAGTAGCAAAAAGGGTTTGGAAGTTTTGAAGAAAATACAAAATGTCAGAAAGTCTACAGTATTTAGGCAAAAATGGGCATGGCCTATATGAGAAGTTGCATCATGATTGTTGCACAATATTGACTATACAATCTACACTTCAAGAGTTATAGGCCAAAACGTAAAGCAGGCTGGTATAGCACCATTATGAGGCTGATTTGAAACATTTGGGATTGAGTGGTTTACTTGGCCTACTGGCTGTTTACACCAAAGGTGTGATGCTGATTGGTCCAGCAATTTGCGGGATTATCTATGGACAGATGGACACACAGACAGAGACCCAGGGGCAAAACGATAATCTCTGTCCCCGCCGACCTGGTGGAGAAAATTAAGCATAATAGCAGAGCACCTGTCAGAGGACTATACAGAGTCAGACTCAAGCTGTGCTTATGTAGTGATTCTCTGCTGGAGTATTATTAACTTATATCTGGGCCAGTTCCAAAACTTGTTATCACAAAACAAAAAACAAAACAGAAAACAACCTTAGTGATCATCCCAAGGTAGGACATTGATGACAAGTAGTGATGAGTATGTAGTGCAGGTGGAGACTCCAATTGCATCTCTCCACCATGGAGAGAGACAGAGCTTCAAAGAATGCCAGCTGCAATACAAGCTGTTGGTGCACATGCTGTGTTCATTGAAGTAATATTTGGCATCAACAACAGGTGTATAAATAGAAAACACTGACGCTGTCTAAAACATTGTAAGCACGTTTTCACCTTTGCCTGAAAATAATGCTTGTTTGGTCAAGTCGTTCTCTATGAGCCCCTATTTATCTTTGGTATTATTTGCAACCTTTAGATCCATAGAAGGTTCTGAACACCCTGAAGATGTCAAATGTCAGATGTTTTCTCACTTTCATACCTTTGAACTGGGACATGGCTTAAAATACTACACCCCTTGGAGAATTGTTCTAGAACATTCAGAATTCACAAAACGACTCTCGCCCTTCTCAACCTTTGAAATAAAAAGAATCAGACAGAAGTTGAAACACAGGTTAAGTAGCCTAGTACTTCACACTACCCTAAATCTGTATTAGACAGTAGCCTACACAAGGGGGGGGGGGGGGGGGGGTCAAAGATCACAGGGGGGCATGTGGCTTTGTTTTGTTTGGAGGTAGTCCAAAATGATGTTGCACAAAATAATTATTTACTTTCATCCACTGTCTCTGTTCTCAATGTGATACAAGTCTATTATCCTGTAAACCCAACATCCAAACTCCATATAATTGTGAAGCACACTAATTACATCAAATTTCAACCTGGGATCCCTATTCTGGCATGTCAATATCATATTGTCAAAAATAGTGAACATTTTACCAAGATTTTAAATAATGGCTCTACAAGCACACGTGTTGTTTTTTCCCCTTTTTTGTCGATTGGTTGCATCCTGACACGTTGTGGTTTGCGTCGTCAATTTTCGCTATTTTCAAAAGTAGGCTGTGTGTGTGTGTGTGTGTGTGTGTGTGTGTGTGTGTGTGTGTGTGTGTGTGTGTGTGTGTGTGTGTGTGTGTGTGTGTGTGTGTGTGTGTGTGCGCGCGCGCGCGCGCGCGCGCGTGCGTAGGTGTGGGGGCTGACGGGTCGCCAAGGAAAAAAGGTTCGGAACCACGTGCTCTGGGCTAACTAAGCTAGACCAATGGGGCAGTATAACTTAATCGGTCACCTGTGGCTCGCTCCTAGTCCAAATATGACAGTAGTCTTACTAGTCTATTATATTCAAACCTGATAATCTTGGAGAAGTTGAGCAAAATCAGCAACATAATCCGAAGTGAATTCAAAATTATTGGTTGTCATTGGCCTTTGACTTTCCTCTGTGACCCAGACAGGCATTTAACAGAGCATGCATATTTCAAGCGTCAGGCGTTTTGGGGTGACGCGACCAGAGCGAATCAGCACCGTGGACAGCTCCTGCATCGATCCAACGTCACAGACAACGCCCTGATAGTAGGCTATAACCCACAATTATGAATGTAATTTCAACGGTTTTATGCTCACAAAATCTTGCTTGCCCAAACAGACATGTGCTGGTTAGTCATAATGCTATCATATCATAATGATACGGCAATCAGCTGGCATCTTGTAATGTATGCTGCTGCTTAACAATTTGCAGACAAGACATTTCCAAACGTATCGCCTGATCTTTTGTTTTCCACTCACGAGTGGCTTCAATATTCTGAGGATAAACTCATGGCTTTACTGCCTGTAACCTTCTTTTAAAAGAGGGCATCGGGCCCTTTAAGGGTTCTGAAGCGAGACTAGCCGATGTAGGACGAGTGTGTGCGCTGCTGCTCTCGCTGCCAGCCATCCTCCTCATCATCATGGCCTCCACAGAGCCGCGGCTGCGACCGAGAATGATCAGACCAGCCGCCGGTGTCTCTTCCCTCCTTCCCCGAGCGGAGACCGACGTCAAACCGAAGCAGAGGCACCGGTAAAGGAGGAGAGACGCGCCGGGGGTAGAGCCGCCTCATGCCACCCCGGTCTCCTCCATGTCTGCGTCTAATAAAGCCACGATACAGCCATTCGACAACGAGGGGTGCGAACCCGGGCGGCGGCGTTGAGCGGCGGCAGAAACATGAGGGATTATTCTGTTAATCTGTCGGTGCAGCAAGTGCTGAGCCTCTGGGTGCAAGGCAGGACGCTGCAACACTTCACAGGTATGCAGGATAATAAGCTGCTTCCGATGTCTACTGTTTGCAGCATTTCATGTGTTCAGATGTGTGCGGTTCACCCGGTCTTGCACACACAACTCATAATCTAGGCTACTAAACCACTACTAAGGACATAATGTAGGATATGGTCACCTTTGCAGGTCCCTTTCAGAAGAGGGAAAAAAACGGAATACACAATGCACAAGAAGCCTGTCAAATAGAACACAATATTGAAAGAATACATAACTCTTAAGACCAGGAAAGGACAGGCTCAGTCCGTTGAGGAGCATATAGCTACATTAGCCCCCCCAGTGGTGAATTGGTCTATGTGAGAGAGTAAAAATTCCACTCCACTGTCCATGCGTGTGGAGTCAGGGGATGGAATGAGTATCATAACAAAATGCGGCTAATTAATCTTTCTGCCGCGTGAATGCGCTTGGCTCAGAAGTAGCCTAAACGAAGTGCTGTCATCTCCGTTTCAGTCACGGCCATCGTTTCCCTTTGTCTTTCAGTGTAGTAATTGAGAGTAATTAGAGCCCTTTCCTATAAATCATATCATAGACATGCCTTCTGTCTAGTCAGGTCTAGACTCTAGAAATATTGATTTGGACGATAATATTAAGGTTCCACCACGACTTGATTGTGGTGTTTGTATTATGGGACCTACTATGTCTTTGGCTTAAGTTCCTGTAGGATATATCTATAATAGTAATTTATTATGTGCCAGTGTAGGTTTAATTGGCGTGTAGGCCTACCTACTGTAACAACCTTGCTTGTAAGGATTAATAACGCATTTAGTAATGTGTCACTGTCAATATATGTGATAGGGTAGGGTGCCTCCTCTAGAGTCCACACAGAGTTTTTTTTAATCATGGACATGACTCAACAAGATTGCTAACCACCATCCACACCTGGCTGTGTTACTTACAATCATTGCCACCACATGACAACTTCTAAATGGTTGGAAATGTTGCATGGTAAACTCACGGACTGAACATTTAAAACAGATGCACTGTCGAAAGGAACAACAGGAATCAGTTTGTCATAAAAACTAGAGATGAGCTTATTCCTCTCATGCTTGGAATTCCCTGCTATTGAACCAAGAAGACCAAAGTGAAGATGGGCATATATGGTCATGGCTGGTATACAGCAAAGAGCCTTTTCATGAGTCTGAGATGACATCCTCCTGAGCTGAGAAACACGGACGTTAAATGATGTTGATTCAGCAGGAAGCATATGTTTGCGGAAGCAGAGTTGCGGCAAGGAAGACCTCTGAAGAGTTGACATCCACATTTAGTGAAGGCCTCAACCTCATAGTTCACCAGTCAGGCGAAAGACTACCCAACAAGGTGTTCAGATGAGGTCAATCGAGGATATGAGAACTATCCTGACCTGAATAACATGACAACCTTCTTTTTCAGGACCCATATTGCTGAAATGAAGGGCTTTTCTTTCCTGTTTATGCATTTTTTGTCTCATTTCCTCAACGTTTCCTCAAGTTCTGAAAAAGTTTAGTTTTTCCCCGACAGTCTACAGATATGAGAACATTTCCTTACTTTCCTTCAAATCAGCCACTTGAGCCCTTTATATACAAAGTAGCCCATCTAGTGTACGCCTGTGGTTCAGTGAAAACTTCTTATCAGGGAATGGTAATATAATCTGTTCTTTTTTGTATAGCATGTCAACACAAGTGGGGGATTAGTACTGTAGATATTAATGCCGCCCTCTGACTGGTGTACGTGCCCACAGTGGGGAACTATCCTTGAGCTTTCCAGTTACAGGCACCTATCACCTCCCCACATCATCTTTACGGACAGCAATGACTTACCATCACACACACATACACATTTTTACACTGTCCTGTAAAATGCACCATAGGACATATGGTGTGGTCACGTGGTGTGGTTGAGATGGGGTTTGTGGGACATGTCCCCATGTGCCCCTACTGGTTCCCATGTAGAGGATTCTGTAAATCCGTCCGGGCTTAGTTGTGTGGCAGATGACCAGCCTGTTTCAACCCAGCACCTGTGTGGAATCTACTGGAGTCTGCTGGCAAGATGCCCACTCTCTCACTTCTATCTTTATACAGTATTTCACCTCTTGTCTCGTCTATACAATCTATTTCGTTCTAACCATCATGTGCCAGTCCATCGTTGTTTCTCTGTATCTGTTGTGAATTACGTTGACCTAAGAGCGTGATCCTAAGAGCTATGGTCATTCAGTTGAATTATACATTTGCAGAGACAACATACATGTGGCCAGAAGATATGGGTCATGACAGATAAGAGCCAAGCCAGACAAGGCAGTACAGGAACAGATTATATTCTGGGAATAAGGTTGTGTGATGAAGAGAAAGATACTGTACCTACTATGCAAGCACATTATCTACAGTGTAAGATAACACAATTTAAGGATGATCAAGTATCGTTATAAGATTATGTCAGAAGAATTGTACTTAAACAACCTGCACCTGTAGTCTCCTGATAAAGTAGCTCATTGTGTCACAAACATTCTAATATCCATATATTTATATCATACATATCATATACATATCCATCCATTATGCCTACGCAGATGAGAGTGAATCAATATACTATACTGAGGTGTGTCAAACCTCAAATATATTATAACAATACTACACCCATCTCTTTTTTTTATAACTTCTCTATCCGTCTTCTCTCTCTCGCTTGTAATTTTAGTATCCTTTTATTATTTATTATATCTACTAAATCATCCCATCTCCTGTCTGATCTCGGACATCTCTCTCCTCCCTGGCGAGATTAGTGATGGTGATAGGAAGATGGTGGTGGCAGATAAGATAAGGAGCTTCCATTGTGTCCCGTCTCAGTAGTTTGAGCTCACTCTGGGCTGCAGCCAATCAGGCGGAACAAAGAGACGTGTGTGTGTGTGTGTGTGTGTGTGTGTGTGTGTGTGTGTGTGTGTGTGTGTGTGTGTGTGTGTGTGTAAGAGTGTGTGTGTGTGTGTGTGTGTGTGTGTGTGTGTGTGTGTGTGTGTGTGTGTGTGTGTGTGTGTGTGTGTGTGTGTGTGTGTGTGTGTGTGTGTGTGTGTGTGTGTGTGTGTGTGTGTGTGTGTGTGTGTGAGAGACAGATGCTGCCACATCTCTCTCTGCCTCGCTTGACAGCTGATGGCTGGATCAATACTGGAGGTAGGCACTCACTGGATTATGGAACAAGTTTAAATGGCTATGCTAACACGCTCCCTCCCTGCTAGGCCTGTATTGAAATGTGCTTTGGAGAATAGGGCTTATTGATTTACAGTGATATAGCAGATGTTTCCATCATGCAACAAACCAAGTCAAGCATCATCAGTCTAATACCAGTACATGACATTCCACTGCTTTTGAACAGTTACTGTTCATCCAATTCAACCTCAAAACCTTGGTCCATGTCTTGAATAATGTTCTCATAGCCAGCTGGCATTTCCCTGCTGTGGCAGCATGAGTGGTGCCAAGCAGGGCCTCTCACTGACCATGACTCTTTATGCAAAGTCTGTCTGTAAGGGCCTGTGGCCCACACGAAGCAAGGAGGGAAAGAGAGGTGATGAGGATGAGGAAGAGGATGAGGAGGACAGAGAGAATGTGAATACACATTCTAAAACTGGTCCTGCCGAGCGAGCTCCACTTGGGCCTAGCCTAGTTTCTTTCTATAATTCTGTATGCTGGTAATTCTTTTACTCAGTAATCAATTGCTGAGAAAGCCATTTGAGAAAAAGAGGCGAGAAGATGGGCAGGCGGACAGCTGCACAGGCCCGTTTGATATGTGCTTTCAGAGATAATGGGTGCGTTTACTGGGACTGTCATTGCTTAATTTTTCTATTGAATTGTAAAAGTTCACCGTTTTAGTTTTTGGGTTAATCAAAAAAGGAGTGCAGGGCTGTGGTTAAAAGTACATTAATGTGTATCCTTTGACGTCAGATATTCCAATTCTGTTCTGTAGCTTGTCTGTTTTCCCTAGACTACAATCTCATTCTTTCTGAGCAGTTAAACACAGTTCCCCTTACCCTTGCTCTACTTCCCCTTTTCACAAGTGGTCAGTTAAAGTTGTTGCCATTTTGATTGAAATCCTCCTCGCTTCACTGATGACTGAGCACCATCTCTGCCTTCTTTTCTGAAACTGCTGTGTAGTTTCAAGAGGGTTTTATTTGTCACTCACTCATACAGGTACAAGCAGCGAAGTGTTTGTGTGGCATGTTCTGCAAGACTATGCCAACAACAATACAATATAAAAACATGATAATAATGATAATACTAGATTTAAGAAAAATAAGAAAAATGTAAAGAGAATAAAGATTTTTTTACAGGTAAAAAAAAAACACTTTAGCAGATAAAAAGTTAATTTGGCAGTACAGGTAAAAAATGCTATAGCAGCAATGGGAAATGTGTGGGTCTATCTATGTGTGTCTGCGTCAACTGAAGTTTGTAGAAAATAGCAATGTACGATATGCCGGTAGACCTGGTCCAAGCATGCTGGCGGTGGACGGCACAAATCATGGTTCTGGTTGATGCCAAAATTGCAGTGGGCTGCTGATTTGCAAACGACACATACCCACTGCACCTCTCCTACCACAACGGCACATGGCAAGTAGGGCTGGGCGAATAATCTGATTTTATTTTCAGCTACAATTTTGGATTCTGAATACGAAAACAAGAAAATCGACACTAAAATCCAATTCGGAATCGATGGTCTTAAATACATAAATACATATTATCTATGTATGCTATCTCCGCCAGGTCGAAATGACCAGAGACGGGAGATACAGAAAATCGTACTTAAAAGTGTCAGTCTCGTCCCCAAGAATATTCCAAGTCTCATTTCTGATCAACAACATTTCCATTTATTTCTTGCACATATTAAAATGCATTTGGCGGAATGCTGTGAAACATGTCGAGCACATTGATGCTCCCCAGAGGATGGACCCTACTGATTTTGGTGACCCCCATGGCTTTTCCTATAGTGCCACCCCTTAGACCAAATTGTGTCTAATTGAGCTGTGTCTAATTTGTCTGTGCTGTGTTGTTTTTTTTCCTCTCCTGTTCAGAGATGTGGTATTGGGTGTTTCTGTGGTGTCTCTTCTCCTCGCTCTTCGTCCACGGGGCCATGGGGCTGCTCATGTTGGTCATGCTACAGCGCCATAAGCGGGGCCGCCTCATCACCTTGGTGCTGGTCAGTGTGGGCTTCCTGGCCTCCCTCTCTGGAGGGGTCATCACCAGTAAGTACTGCCTCACCCTGTTTTTAGTCTTGACATCACAAGTGCTTAGAACCACACAACAAAAAAGGAAGATACACAATAAAATCCAATTTACAGTGACTTTACTGGAAGTGTAAAAATGGACCCTCAGGATTTTGCCGTGTATGAGTTATTACAGCGAGTGAGATTAAAGGAGTAGTTCACCCCAAAAATGACTTATTTTCTATCAATTACACACCCCATGAATTCAAGGCTTTATGGGCCGTGTAATTGATAGAAAATAAGTAATTTCCTGGGTGAGCTACTCCTTTAAGAGGGTGGTCTAATCATGATAGGCGTGAGGCGTGCAACGAATGGGCTGCAGGCGAAGTAGCATGTTTTGTGTGTGTGTTACACAACTATTTTTGGTATTTTGGGGATTTGCATTAGGGCTTCTCAATAATGGTATAAAACATGCTATGGCTGTAGCATAAATGTTTCATTGTTTATTATAACTATTACAATTAGGACACTTTTTCGCCTCAGGCAGCACCTTCCGATACTATGGGTCCTCAAAACGTAAATTCCATTGTTGGCACGTGTGCACAGTTGATCAGAAATTGGACATAGAATACAATATTCTTGGGTCCTCCCCAAGAGGTTGAGGTTGACACTTGGGCAATGTTGTTGCGCAGTTATTATAAGGAAATGCGTGTATTTAATTCAGTCTGACCAGAAGCAGGGATCAAACATATCCCCGCCGGTAATACAAATGAATGACCAGAGAGGGAGATATCAAAATCAGAGGCATGGATTCACCCCACAATCCCACCCCACCACCCCAGCATATCAAACCCTGCCTAAATCTACCCTTTTATGACCGACGACTAATCAGGCTATCGTGACACACTGACTTATGCTGCCTGTGTCTACACTGATTGTTAAGGTCTGAGGAAGAGCCTGGTGGCTCGAAATGTTACCGGCAACATCTGATCTGGCTGTACTAATGTATACCTCCATTTGCCTAATCCTTTCAATTCTTTCCATAAAAGGACCATACCGGTGGTGTGACATGTTTAGGTTATTGACTTACTGTATACTTGACATTACTGCCATTGTCAACCATTTTCCAAGGCATTTTTGAGGAAGCCATTGGACATCAGTATGGTATCAAAGTCAACTTGCAGAGACGTAATGCTTGATAAGCACTAAATAATACTAAATGTAATTGAGTGGTTATCTTCTGTCAAAATTACATATCGTTGTGCTTTAATGCTGAAAAGTCTGAAAAGTCAAGCCAAAAAAAAAAGGTCTATGTTTATATATGGAATGGTCCTTTAAGGTTGCCATTGTCCGTTGTTGCTGTACAGTGACAGTCGCTGTAACACAGTTTGGTGTGTGTAACAGACCTAAATCTATCTGACCACAGGACAGGAGCTCTCGAGGGCACAGCTGTATGAATGACTTTCAATCACAGAGCCGGTCCATGAATAGAAAGAGGCTTTATTATTAATGTGCCGCAAGAGGGAGAGAAGACTACTGACTGTCTGTACAGTATGTAAATATGATGTCCGACTGGCCCAAATGCACTGTGTGACAGATAGTGATGGAATAATTACTCAGATTTTTAAGTAGTAGTAATACCTACTTAAAAAATTTATCAAATAAAAGGCCTGTATTCAAAATGTTACTTGAGGGAAAGTGCAAAAGCATCGGCATCAAAATATACTTACAGTACAAAAAATAAAAAGTACTCACATGAAAATGTGTCAAGACTTTTTCGAAAATAGAATATCTGCAAGCTTCAACTCATTGTTGTGGAGTAAAAAGTACAACATTTGCCTCTGAGACGCAGGCTAGTGAAGTAGAAGTAAAAGTCTAAAATAATAAATACACAAGTAAATAAAAAATACGTAAGCACAGTACTTGAGTAAATGTACTTCGAATCGCTACTTTCCACCACATGGCAACAGTTCAGTAAGGCAACAGTGAGGTGAAGAAAAGGTTTGGTTGTGCTAGAAAGCTGACGCAACAATTTCATTTGTAATGAATTCTATCTCTGATAGATGGAAACAATTTCCATTTCTGATAACGGTATTTTTTATTTGCACATCAACATAATGCCTGAGAGTGGAAAGGTCATGGCTTCACTCAAATGGTTAGGGTTCAACCACTAAGAAGCTTTCTTGCTCAGCAATTTCTATGGCAATCCAGCCATTATATTCTGAGATATCTTGTGTGCAAGTGGAAATTTTGGCATAAGGGTGGCACTAAAGAAAAGGCCATGGGGTCACCAAAATCATTAGGGTTCATTGTAATTTGCACAATAAATTAAAGAATTCAGCCAGTAGTTTCTGAGATAGTCCTGACCCGTGATTTATTGTTCAACACTACACCGTTTCAAAGTGCAGACATTTCCTCCTGTGTGTAGGCTAGGCAAACACCAGCTGTCTTTCCATCAACGTGTAAATGTCATCTGCACATAATCATACACCATAATATCCGTTCTGCATGTGAAGCACTTTTTATTTGTAGGGTATATTTCACACAATAGAAACATACAATTATAGAGTGTAACTCATTGTTGCTTCATCTGTCGATGAGGTTTCTGTCTTTTGACTCTGAAATAAAGGAAAAGGCTTCTTGGGGGGGTTCTCTGGCTGTCCATTTCATGATGTTATCCAAATGGCATATTGTGTGTTAGGGCGTGACTAACACTTGGAGGAAGAGTGGCGAGTCAACACAGCGTGTGGGCAGACACTCAATCACACCCCCAACTGGCTGTGTGGAGCAGCAGATGAATACTTTAAATGGTGCTCCTTTTTAAATATTCACACGCAGAACACCATGGCTTTTGTGATGTAGAGACGGATAGGAAGCAGTTTTAGCCTCTTAGTGCATTTCATCTGTGGTCATGGCGATTAGTCTTGAGCGACAAGCAGTTGTGTGCGAATGCCGCTCTGTTTACTCAATGTGTGTTCATGCTCATGATGCAGCTCTTTTCGTCCTCAGGCGCGGCTGTGGCGGGGGTCTACCGCGTGGCGGGGAAGGACATGGCCCCCCTGCAGGCTCTGGTATTCGGCGTTGGACAGACTACCTTCTCCGTCATAATCTCCTTCTCGCGCGTCATGGCCACTATGTGAAGCAAGCACTCCACTTCAAGGGCACTGGAAGGACCCATACACTGGAGAGGTGAGCAGAGGTGGTGGATTAAGCCACGGATCAAGTCAGTGAGAGACTTATGGTTGCTCACTCGTATGAGCATCGAAAGGGCATGGCCTGATTTGCATGTGCAAAGAGAAGGTGGGAATGCTCTGGAAGTTGGGGCTCAATGCAGGAGAGAGAGAGACCCCTGGTGTCTCTGTTCTATCACTGCTACAATCATCAGCACTCCTCCAGTGCTGTTTAAAAGGGAACTCAGTGCAGGCCTCTCCTCTCCATGGGACGGCACAGCCCTTGCTGGACAAGAGGGCAAGATCCACAGCCACTCTGTAGCGATGCCACATCCCAGACTGAAAGCCATGTTTCAGGTGTCTCCAGAGTTCTCTCAGTGCTCTATCATTGTGCCAACAGCCCTGTCTGGGACATCCAGATGCCTTTGTGGTAATCTCCACTGACTCTTGAAGGCTTTCTGTTGCACTTGTGGGGGAAAATCTCTATTTCTTTCTCTTTTTTTGTACCAATTTAAGGGAAGCAAGAAGGATGACCTGTAATTATTTGCGATGATTTCATGGTACCATGTCACAATGCACTTTAGGTGCCGCTGTGAGAACAACATTTTGAGCAGAGAAGGTTCACAAGAGTGAACTAACAACAGTGTTCATCAGCAAAACCGCCTTTCAGTATTAACGTATCAACTAGATAGGTTTTCACACCTAAAATAACAGATTATCGAGGCCATTACTTTCTGTTCAGTGGTTTAACGACTTCTGCAGAGTTATACTCCAGTACTAACATACTCCAGAGATGTGGCTTTGAATTTGCACTCTTCTAAATGTTGGAAATCCCTTGCCCGAGAGGTCATATGACACCTCAGTTGAAAGTCACAAAGGATATCATATTACCAGCATCCCTGCAGCATTCTCAGTTTGTATTTTTGAAATACCGTTTCATTGCGTGCCAATTATGTGACAGGTGGGGTCTAAGACAGGGGGGAAAAATCCCATCATATTCAAAATACTGAGTGTATGTGCACTTGGTTGAATTTACCTTTTGCAGTCTATATCAGGGCTGGTCAGCATTAGATCAGCATTAACATAATCATATGCAGACTGAAGGAGAGGGATTGGTCTCAACTGAAGTGAAAAGGTTTGCTTGCATTGCTGCTTGAATTAAAATTGCTGTGATTTTCAGATAATTGATTTACTGTCTGTGAGTCCTAAATGCTAATTTGCACTTGGTCGCACAATCGCTCAACTGAAAAACGTATTTTTGAAAATCTGTTAATTGCGTTGAGCAATGCGGCCATGCAATGAAGTATAAATGAAGCATTAGAATCCATCGCTCCATGGCCCACCATAGTGTTAATAACATGGTCTGCAGTGCCATAAATTCCTCAAGCTTTTATATATATATATATATATATATATATATATATATATATATATATATATATATATATATATATATATATATATACATACATATATATATATATATAAATATATATATATATATATATATATATATATATATATATATATATATATATATATATATATATATATATATATATATACATACATACATATATATATATAAATATATATATATATATATATATATATATATATATATATATATATATATATATATATATATTAACTTTATAACTTTTATATATGTTGTACGACGATCTTCGCGCAAACTCAGAACTGCGACGTGTTGTGAGCTTGTAGATCAGCCATTTTCTTTATGACCAGTTTTGAAAAATGTCCCCTATAATGACATTATGAAAGGAGGTAAGGGATTTACTTTATTAATGCAACAACGTTTCGATCTCACAGGATCTTCATCAGGTCAGTATATAATGACCTATGATGACATTCCCAAAAGAGGGAAGCCAGGTTGAAAGTGGTTAAAGCCATAGTTCCCTGGAGAAGATCAAATACAATTTGCTGCTGTCACAGCCATTTTATGGCTCCTTAGTTTTTGCCAGACCAGTATTTATTTATTTTAACCCATGTTCCTTAAGTTTAACTTCGTCTATTGCACTGAAAATTATCTGCCTTCTTTTAGAACAGTGTGTGATACTGTTCCAGCGTGGCCCATATTAAGCCAGTATTACATAGATAGCATACCCAATAACCACAGTTGAAGTCGATTTCAAAAGAGATTAGAGATAGAATAACGTTTGGGGTTAGTTATGACAAATGCATTCTCCCAGTGAACCAATTGAAAGAAGGAGTTATCTAGGACTTATATTGCCCATGTACACAACAGTTTGTGTTACCTACTATAGGTTTGAACAATTTAAGAATTAGATTTACTTTTATGCCTACTACCTACTGCAGCAAATATGGCCAACAAGATAACAGCTTCCCTCCCTCCCTGGATCAATAAACTACAGGAGGATACTGTACTGCACCAGACCCACAATGGAGAGCTTTAGGTTGTAATGCCAAAGTATCTTTCACATACTAGCTTTAATTCCTGCATTATCTACAGATATTAGATTGTTATTATCAAGAACTAGTTCAATTAGTTTAGCCTTTTTTTACTTATGGCATAGGAATGGGCCAGACCAAAATGGCACAGCCATAAGAGTTGCTATGATTTGGGCGAATATCTGATATGAAATTTATCACCACATTTGTGTGGTAAGATTGCATCTATTCACCATCTTTTTGTTATGTAATTGACTCAACTCACCTTCAGTACCAACACGCCACAGAAGAGGGCAATATTGCTCATAAATAAGGTAGCAACAGTAATGTTGAAGACTTGAAAGATGACTGTGGATTTAACAGTGAAAATACAGTTTTGATATTGTCATTTGACATAGTTTCTATTCACTCTTCTCAGTGGTACTGTTGGCCTACTGCAATCTTTAACCCCCAAATTTAAAATAATAAACTTTACTATCAGGAAATAGTAAAACACTGAATTATCTGCACATACTACAGTACTAACCATACTACTCATGTGAATGTTTTTGGCTCAAGTTCAGGGACCAAATTGTGCGTTGTTGCAGATGACTCACCTGTCATTATAGCAATGAAAACTATGTGAAACTTTGTTTGAATTGCTGAATAGTTTGCTGAATATATGGTTCATAGGACATGTGATATTTGAGTGTTTCGTTGTATTTTGGTGTATGTCTGTGTGGTTGTGCATGTGAGTACTATAATATTGAATTATTTATTTTCTTTCATATGAGGTTGTCTGTTGCAGGCCCTTGGAAAGTGTTTTCTCATGTCTCGATCAGATAATGTCTAGTCTATGCTCTGTCGTATGATGGTGTCGTGAGTGCACCAAAAAATAACAGCTCACATCACGGTTGTGAGCTTGAACATTGGCTATTTTCGGAGTGTGACACCATAATATGACGAAGGATTAATCGGGCTTAAGGACCTAATTATAAGTGACATGGATGGCACTGTGTGTCCAAAGACGTCACAGACTGGTCCTGAGAACATGAGAAATGTCTTACAGTACGTAATGTATCAGAAACCATTTTTTATTTATTACAACAAAGTGTTTAGAATCGCCTTTTTGTCCATCAAAACATCAAGCATCAAGCTTGCTTACGTGGATGAGGTCAGTTGCACTTAACCTGTACGGCTATACTGTACAAAATCTTCATCAGAAGGATATATATCAAAATGAGATGTAGCTAATGGCAAAATTAACCTTACTGACAGTATTTTGATATTCACACAAATGTATTTCTCTACTACAGTATAGTGACCATGCATTAAAATATTAACGCCTATGCCACACGTGGTAATGTTATAAGATTGAGTGAGAATTGATTTTCTGCTTTAGACTAGGCAATTAAACCACCATCAAAATGGTGGGCAATATTGTGTGTCCCGCAATAACTAGAGACACCCTGGAACTGACGATCCTAGTAAAAGTCGGAATGTTAATTTAAGTCTGAAAATGTTTTAGACTTCCAGAATGAAATTAACACTCCGGATTTTTCTGTGAACCCCTTCCAGGACCTCAACATGCCACTCAATGATATGCCCAGTCCAATAACCATGTGTCATTTGGCTTATAAGTAATGCTACCCTTCAGATCAGTGTTATACAAATGCCACATAAAGTATGCACCATGGACACACATACTCTGTTACTGTACCCCCTTCCTGTGTTTGCATGTGTAATGCAGCTCAGAAAACGTGTGAATGGATTATGGACAATCCCAAACAAGAGACAATGTACAAAAACCCAAAGTGGCACTTGTAAATAATGTAAAATGTTCTTTTTTTATTTTTTTTACCAGCCAAACAGCTGATGTTTATAACTATTGGATATTTATGTACAAATTGTTCTCCTGTACATACTCAACAGTCAGGTGAAATACAAAATAAAAAATGTTTTGCAGAATAAAGTTTTTATGCCTTTTCTGTTCCCACATAATGTGTGTTGATGAGCAATCAACACACAGTCTCAATACTCTCTTCTATAGATCTTGCTATAAGAGCTGAAGAAAACTATGTCTGTGGGGACCGGGTGTCTGCCTGCATTCTCACAATCATCATCACTCTTTCACCGGAGCGGTCCGAAGGATCTCTGCTCATACGATCGTTTACATCTCGTATCTCATCTGCCATGCCAATGCGTGATCTGACTATTAATCTCCCTCTCCTTGGAGGCTTCCTCTGGCCTTTGATGCTGTTATTCTTAGTTTGTCCTTTGACTGCTACCTGTATGAAACCTAAGATGTGTAATAGTGTATTGTACGTTGTAGGATTTTTGCTGACGATTTGATCCAGAGCAACGTACAATCGGGTTAACAGGTAGGGATTCAGTTCCTTGTCAAAGGACACTGGAAGCCCGGGGCACTCAGGTGGTGCAGGGGTAAAGTTCCTGCCCACCACCTGGAGACTATGGGTTTGAATCCTCTACGGTGCGTCCAGCTTGCCTGGGGTGTTCCAACAAAGACAGTTGTCTATGTTTGCAGGAGGGAAGCCAGACGTGGAGGGCATTTTTTGTCGCTGCTCTAGTGACTCCTACAGGTTGGTCAATGGCGCTAGTCAGCAGGGTTGTTGGGGTATGAGGCATAAGGTGAAAGTGGTTACATTTGACTGAAATCACCACTACAAGTAGGCTACCAAATTATTACATTTCTGTCTCGCTGAATACCATCTACAGTCTCTGCACATAGAAATGCAGTTCAAAATCCTGAGTGTCAAATCAACTTGTGTAAAACCGATACATTTTTACACTCAGATTTAAATTGGCACTCAATATTTCACAGTGAAGGGCAGTGCCAGCTGCCTAGGCAGACATAGCCACTTTTGAGCCGGCTGCTCCAATGTCCCTGGGGTAGTCTTATGTCCATTGATAACTTTTCTCTTTGTTGCTCAGGCTGGTGTGGACGTGAAGATCACCCTGCTACATCCAAATATTGAAATGCAGAAGCCTGTCCTGGATATATCATTCCAGCTGGCATAGTAGTTGGACATTCAGACAGTATTTATAATGGTTGTGATTTGGTTGTGACTCATCAATGTTACATTCTGAGTTACATATGGATAAATTAATAATGATGAATAATTACTGTACACTGTAAGAGCTAAATTGACATTCCAAATTTTACAGTATAGGCTACATGGTACTTTACGGGTCAATTTTTATGCTCTTGGAGTAAAATTGACTTTGATTGAATTGGATTTTACAGTATACGCTGTGCTTCGCCATTGCCGTTACTGGAGCTGAGGGGCACAGAGACAGAACAAAAGACAATTCAGACCTGAGCACAATTGGTCATTCATGTAGTTGTTCTAACATTTCATTGCTATTCAGGGCAAGTGGTGTACCTTGCCTGTGTCTTGCAAGTACCCGATTACAGCCCCGTTTCTCAAGGCTATATAACATTTCCAAGCCTCATACAGTGCAGTCTACCGAGGGTCAAAGTTATCTGCACTGGGGGCCTATAACCTGGCTGGAATGTCGGGGTGTGACAATGGATTCATGCTGATGGAATTTAATCAGGGGAATAAAACAGGCAAAGGTCTAGTGTTGTTATCATGCTGTTTTGCTGTGTTTTTGTTATTTTATTCTTTAAAGCCAGAGCACGGCGTCCTCCGGACTATACTGCTAATTTCCATCAAGCGTCCATGCTGTTTTATAACTAGGAGAGTGGCTGAGCGGCGCTGATAAGGGGTCAGTGGCTGCTTTGCAGAGTACTGGGGACAGGAAGTGTTTCATAAGAAGCCAGAAGCTGGGCAGTGATATATATATACTGTAATCTGACGGGAATGTCTGACAAAAACAGGTCTGCATCTATGTGTGTATGTGTGTATGTGTGTGTGCGTGCGTGTGTGCGTGCGTGTTGTGTCGTGTTCATCATTCTACAGTTCACTTTACACTATAACTCATTTTGCCCAACGGCAGATCTGCTGAGGTGTTTTCCTGTTTTTGTCAGAATTTGCTCTGGAATTTGAAATGTCACAAATTGATTGTCTAAATGCCTTTTAATAGCACTCTGTTTTCACTAGGATGTATTCTAGCTTGAAATACACACCCTAACCCACATTTCTCTCAGCCACCTTTTTCAGATGATTTTCCAACAAACAAACTATGGATTACAGTGTGTGTGTGTGTGTGTGTGTGTGTGTGTGTGTGTGTGTGTGTGTGTGTGTGTGTGTGTGTGTGTGTGTGTGTGTGTGTGTGTGTGTGTGTGTGTGTGTGTGTGTGTGTGTGTGTGTGTGTGTGTGTGTGTGTGTGTGTGTGTGTGTGTGTGTGTGTGTGCGCGCGCGGGTCTGACTGTATTTTTGAAAAAGGCTGAAAATGGTCATGCACTTATTTTTATTTTTTTTACAGCAGCTCATTCATCCAATCTAAATGAATGGATCGTTGGCTCTCTGAATAGTAAAGTATTCACACTGCATATGCTCCTGCGTATATGGTTCACTTTACAGGCACTTCACTCCACTATAAATAAATTATTTTGCAAATCATTTAGAAAGTGGTTATTCAGCCGTCAGACGGCACTGGTAATGGAAATACTATTAAGCCATCAAGGATTCTGATTAAGGTCCTTGCCAGACCCTGGTCCCTGACCCTATCTTAACCTCAACAAACCTATGCTTATGCCGAACCTGAACCAGTTGTAAGTTACAGTATGACAACATGACTGCCCCCAACCAATCAAATGTCATAGATTGGTGCATTGGTCTCCCATGGCTGAATATCCACTGCCAACAATTTTAACCCAAGTAAAGTTGCCTGGTTTCCTAGAATAGGAATAAGGCCACCAAGCCACTCGTTGCTATTGTCTTATTGTTTCCTCTTCAGGAAATACTCAAGAGTTGAGCATGAGTGTAGACAAGGGGATTGCATGCTTGCTTTGAAAAAAACACCCCCTAAACAATGGCTGGAGTCAGACCAATTCCTTTGACCAGCCAGATCACTTCACATTATTGACCTTGCCTGTGTGCCTGGCGGCTCGACTCCCGTTGCTCATGATGTATATAAAAGTTCAGACAACACACAAACAGTCCATGAGGCTAGTCTCCAGTAGAGGCCGGACCTCCTGTCATCCCAGCGCCTGTTGTCTGGACACTTCAACGGTGGGCGGGACAGAGCTGTCCTCTCTGTTTACATTTTCCAGTATTTCAGACAGACCCTGCACACTCCTACTCTGGCTCTATACAACTATGCTGGCACAATGTAACCTTGGTATACACATAATAATGACATTGCACTAATCTGTAGCTTCTGGAGAACAGCAATTATTTTTGATTCTTTTGAAAAACATGCCGATACTTAAACATTATTACATTATTAATTTTAATAAGCAGGTAACCTATACAATTAAGTACATTTTGGATTTAAATCCCTCCAGTCATGAATATAGCGACATTTTACAATGGTGTCCCCTCTTATAAAAATTAGTTTTATTCACCAAGTATGTTCACATAAAAATAGACAAAAAGTTCAATGAGATGCGAAAATAGTCAAAGGGTAGCCTATACCTGTAAGAGCGAGTCCAGTTAGTGATAGCAGAATTAAGTATCATTCATAGTCGGACGTAAGGATACGTAACGAGCGCCGGCGCTCCTTGCGTTGTCGTTTTTTACTCCCCCTCCGTCACTTACGGCTCCCGTTTTTCCGTCCATTCAGTCGACATTCACCGTCATAGCTAGGCAGATAACAGGCGAAAAACAGGCGAATCGTTCACTTCCGGATAAAAGCGCCAAAATTGGTACACATACTCCTTGGGTAGTACTGTTTTGATAAAACCCGTTAGCCACCTGAAAATTCAAAATGGCGGCCATTTTTCAAGATGGCCACCATTGAATATACAGTAATATTACATTTCCCAACAAAATCACATAGATACAAGCACCAAAATTGGCAAACATACTCCTTGGGTATTGCTCTTTTGATAAAAAACAAAGATTTTAAGATGGTGGCCATTTTTCAAGATGGCCACCATTGAATATACAGTAATTCGCAGTAATTTCACAATAAAATGTCATAGATATGCACCAAAATTGGCACACACACTCTTTGGGTATTGCTCTCTTGATGAAACCTGTTACCCATGTAAAAATTCAAGATGGCAGCCATTTTTCAAGATGGCCACCTTTGTACAGTAGGCTATATACAGTCAAATCACATTTAGAAGTAAAATAGCTTAGAAGCAAGCACCAAAATTGGCTCATATACCATTCTTTTAATAACATTTTAGCAGCCACCTAAAAATTCAAGATGGCGGCCATTTTGCAAGGTGGCCGCCATTGAATATACAATAATAATGCATTTCTGAATAAAATCACCAAAATATGTCCTATTTGAGTAATCTTGGTGTCAAATCATACATTTTTCACTATGTAGAATCTGAATCTGGACCCATGGACTGACTCACTGGCTTCCTTGTACCATATATCAGCCCCGGAATCCTAATCTTCTGCTAAATTAGGGGATCATGCTATGTTATAAGTCTATTATGTGTAGCATTTTCTTGTACAAGTCAAAGAGGAAGGGTTGTGTTTTCAGCCTGCGGCGAAAGATGGGCAGTGACTCTGCTGTCCTGACATCAGTGGGAAGTTCATTCCACCACTGTGGGGCCAGAACAGAAAAAAAGTTGTGACCGTGTCGATCGACCAGAAGGACCCTTGAGTGACGAGGCAATCAGTCGCCCCGAGGTGGCAGACCGAAGTGGTCGGGCAGGGGTGTAGGCATCGACCATAGCCCGGAGGTAAGAAGGAGCTGTTCCTTTCACTGCCCTATAGGCTAGCACCAGGGTTTTAAACTGGATCCGAGCTGCTACGGGGAGCCAGTGTAGAGAACGGAGAAGGATAGTTGTGTGGGAGAACTTGGGGCGGTTGAACACCAGACGAGCTGCAGCTTTCTGAACAAGCTCCAGAGGTCTGATGGCAGATGCCGGAGCACCAGCCAGGAGGGAGTTGCAATAGTCCAGGCGGGAGATGACAAGAGCCTGGATGAGCACCTGGGCTGCCTTCTCCGTGAGGAAGGGGAAGGGGCGAATCCTCCTGATGTTGTAGAGGAGGAATCTGCAGGACCGTGTCACTGATGCGATGTTTGCCGAGAACGACAGTTGATCGTCCAGGGTCACACCCAGATTCTTCGCAGTCCGAGTTGACGTCACCACAGCATTATCAATGGTGATGGCCATGTCTCGGTGCGGACAGCCCTTCCGGGAGGAACATCAGCTCGGTCTTGTCCAGGTTGAGCTTCAGGTGGTGCGTCGACATCCACTCCGAGATGTCAGCCAGACAAGCAGCAATGCGTGCCTCCACTTGTGTGTCAGAGGGGGGGAATGAGAGGATCAGCTGGGTGTCATCGGCATAGCAGTGGTAGGAAAAGCCATGGGAGTGGATGACAGCACCAAGAGATGTAGTGTAGAGAGAGAAAAGAAGAGGACCCAGAACCGAGCCTTGGGGAACCCCAGTAGTGAGTCTGTGTGGTTCTGATACAGACCCTCTCAGCATCACCTGGTAGGAGCGACCCGTCAGGTAGAATGCAAACAGGGAGAGTGCAGAGCCTGAGACACCCATCCCCTTAAGGGTGGAGAGGAGGATCTGATGGTTCACTGTGTCGAACGCTGCAGACAGGTCCAGGAGTATCAGGACGGAGGAGAGAGAGTTCGCTCATGATGTATGACAGATCAAGCGCAGCTGAAGGTGTTGATGATGCAAGGTTGGACATGTTTGCTCGGAAGCAGAGACCATATGAAGCCATTCCTCCAACCCGATCAGCGCTGAAGGAGCATGTAAAGCGTGCTGCCTACCAGGCGGGCTGTATCTGGAGTCAGTCAACAATAAGTCAACCAGAAACAAAGGATCCTGCCAACTGGGGCTGGAAGAAGAATGGAGATCTGTGGCAGATATTTTGGACAGAGCTCCCACCCATTGCAGAGAGTTGCAAGCAGCTGACCAAGTGTGGATGCAAGTCGGAGTGCTGCGGTCGATGCAAATGCTACAGATTTGGTCTGACCTGCCTACTGTCTATAAAAAATAAATAATAATAATAATAATAAATAAAGAAAAGACAAAAAAAAAAACTGCCTCAACGGGATCATCACCTTATCGTGGTGGGGCAGTTTGCATGTCTCCATGACCCCTAGAACTATGACATTTTATTGTGAAATTACTGCGAATTACTGTATATTCAATGGTGGCCATCTTGAAAAATGGCCACCATCTTAAAATCTTTGTTTTTTATCAAAAGAGCAATACCCAAGGAGTATGTTTGCCAATTTTGGCGCTTGTATCTATGTGATTTTGTTGGGAAATGTAATATTACTGTATGTTCAATGGCGGCCATCTTGAAAAATGGCCGCCATCTTGAATTTTCAGGTGGCTAACAGGTTTTATCAAAACAGTACTACCCAAGGAGTATGTGTACCAATTTTGGCGCTTTTATCCGGAAGTGAACGATTATTCCCGGTATCTGCCTAGCTATCAGGCCGACGCACGTTCACTACGTTTTGCCTGTTGTACCACTGGGCTACAATGCTAGTTTCATAGCATTGTAACCTGTTGCCAGACTTTGTGAGAGAAATAAGTAACCAGGTCTATGAAAACAAGCCCAAAAGAATCGACTTGGCCACATATGAACAGTGGTGGAAAAAGTACTCAAATGTTTTACTTAAGTAAAAGTATCACTACTCCAATGCAGAAGTACTCTGTTACAAGTAAAAGTTTGGAATTAAAAATGTACTTGAGTAAAAGTACAAAAGTATTGGTATCAGAATGTACTTAAAGTATCAAAAGTAAAAGTACAAAAATGTTTGAAAATAGCAGATCTACAAGCTACGAGCTTGTAGATCGGCTATTTTCAAATAGCCTATGTATAAAATAGGGCTAAAGTGGTTAATGTATGTTTCATAAAATCATCATTTATATCTGAAAAGTAACTAGTAACTAAAGTTTTCAAATAATTGTAGTGGAGTAAAAGTACAATATTTGCCTCTGAGATGTAGTGGTGGTGGTTTACTAGTAAAAGTAAAAGTATTGGAAATTGGAAATACTCAAGTAAAGTACAATTACCTCAACATTTACTTAAGTACAGTACTTAAGTAAATGTACTTATTTACTTTACACCACTGCATATGAAAATAGCAGATCTACAATATATATTAGAGAATCACTGGTTTAAATAATAATTGGCCCAAATAAGCAACTACACTTTAGAAACAAGCCCAAATAAAACCGCAACCACCAATAAAAAATTGCTTGTTTGTTTACAAGCAACTATACAGAAAAATAAGCCCAAAGTCGCTTATAATAAGCAGACATGGCAACATTGGGTACGTGCAATCTCTCTCTCCTGAGCGACCATGCATGTGTCCGTAAAGAACGGACGGAATCCCTCACCGCCTGACGCACCATCTAGGGACTTTGAACGGGCCTTTAGAGGTGTATCGCTGTGAAGAGACTCCAGTGATTATAAGCCATTTATGCATACATAAAAGAATATTTAGCAATATTACTGTACCATTATACCAGTGTTTCCCGAAGAGTGGGTCAGGACCCATTAGTGGGTCACGGACACATTTTTATGGGTCGCGAGTGAATTCCCGCTTTTTAGAAAAACATTTCAAAAGATAAAAATAAATGAATAGAAATTAAAACAAATTAAAAAAATGTTCAAAGTAACTTTAAATACTAAACAATACAAGGAATTCCTTAAATAAATACAAACTTAAGAAGTGGTGAAAATAGTACATCTACATTTTCACTAGTTTGGGTCTCAAGGATACATCTAATTTCTCTTTTGGGTCTTGAGCTAAAAAAGTTTGGGAACCACTGCATTATACTACACAGATTGGCAATAGTGTTGTACAGTTTATACTACACAGATTATTGTATAAATATTACAGAACTGCACTTAATAGGTGCCAGAGTGTATACTAGCAGAGTGTATACTCGCAAAGACAGCACTGATACCAACAGTAGAGTACAGTATTACCCTATTAATAGACAATCTAAATAATAGCCTCATTCATGACCTCCATTGTTTTTGGCTTCTCTTTGACATGCCCCTGCATCTATTTATTGGCGTGAACAATGTGTGATCCTCGCCCCTGCTGGGTCTTCCCTTTGGAGAGTCTTTCCTTTACTCTTGATAACGATGTGTGTAGGGACCATTGTCTACAACAACATTAGTCGCATGCGAGGACACTGTCTGTGACCAGTGACTGCCAACACCCTTGGTCCTGGCTCCATGTCTGACACCACCTTGGATGAGCACAGAGCACTATTAACCTGATTTACAGCATACTTCCTCATACGACAGTGTTGTGCGCAGAAAATAGCCTATCTACAAGCTCACAACGTGTCACAGATGCAAATGTCTAAATGTGGGTAATCACGTTATATTATTATATTTGCATTGTAAAAACCTGACAAGTACTGACTTGAGTACAAGTTGTTGATACGTATCACAAAAAGCTACAGCATATATACACTGTATACACACATATATACGTAAAGTATATACCGTGTGTGTGTGTGTGTGTGTGTGTGTGTGTGTGTGTGTGTGTGTGTGTGTGTGTGTGTGTGTGTGTGTGTGTGTGTGTGTGTCACCACCACAAACAATGGATGTATAGACCAATTAAAATTTGACCACATTTTAAGACCTATATGAACATTACATTCCAAGGTTTGCAACGTCAGTTGTGTTTAATTCTAATTTAAAATCATTATTTAGACTCGATCTTCCTTGATTTTGTTTGATTGCTTCACTGCCAATGTTTTACTCTCATTATTCTGGTTGTTTCAGCACTTGAAATAGTTTGTAAGTGGTTGTTTTGTTTTATAAGGTTTTCTGTTTATTTTCTATAAAGCACTTTGTAAACTGTCTGTGCAATTTAAGTTTTAAATAATAATAATAATTTTCACCAAATTGTGGCAGGTACTATTTATTTTGGTGAGTTTTTCAAGTGTTATAACAGCAACTTCCACAAGGGAGCAGCATTGCATTTCTCATTGACTGTTGCCTCTCTAAAAATCCTGCTGCACTACCCAATGGACTCCCCTCTGTGACTCATCTCCAGTGCCAGGGGGACTGATGAGAGTCAAAGCATCCCATCATTCACTCCACTCCATAGCCGGTCCAAGCAGAGATCATCTGGTGTAAATTGGGGCATTAGAGTTATATTCACCTGTGGACCTAGTGGGATGATGGATGGCCTCCATCCCTGTACTCTCTCAAAAGCAGCGACACACACACACACACACACACACACACACACACACACACACAGGTCTATTAAACCTGCAATCCGTAGTACGTTGTATGCCCCCCCCAAAGCAGCGACACGCACACGCACGCGCACACACACACACACACACACACACACACACACACACACACACACACACACACACACACACACACACACACACACACACACACACACACACACACACACACACACACACACACACACACACACACACACACACACACACACACACACACACACACACACACACACAGGATTCCGACCCGACACCAGGGTTTCATTTTCTCATTTTAGGGAATCCACCTCAAAACACTGTACTGTAGATGTGCTAATTGAATAACATGTATAGGTCCTTAGAGGGCCCTATAAAGAAAAAGAAAATGATTTGCCAGCTAGAACAGCTTGGATCTAATATTGCTTATTTACAGGACACTTGTCAGATGCTAAACATGATTAACTCAGTAGGATGTGGACAACAGTCCAGGGATCCTCATAACTGTCTCATTGTCCCAGATAGCAGATGAAGCCCCAACAACATCAAGCGTCAAGGTGAGCAGAGCTTTGAATTGCCATTGTTAAGAAATGGGGCTAGTTGACATATGGCGATACAAATGGTCAAACCACCAAGACGTCATGTTCTATTCAAACAGACACTCATCCTATTTGTAGTAACATATTATTTACACCTGAAAGTAGAAGCACATCCTCAGTACTGGTTGAATGGGATTTGGGATGAAAATTCAACAGCAAAAGCTGGAGGTTAAATACATCTCTACTATTCGACATTTGTCGAATAAAGATCCAGTAATTCTCTAGGACTGTGCAAAGGCTTACTTATGGGAATATATTATTATAGCCTTTTATAGTGCTAAAAAGATTGAAAAAGAGTCTAAGCAAAGAGAATTAGAAAACTAAATAAAGACTCTCTAACAGCAGCATAAATATTCACACTCTGCTGAAGTACTGAAGTGACTCAGAAAAACACGTATAGAGCCTTGGATTCCTTACTCTCAGAAAAAGTGGAGGGTTACTTGCACCAGTTGTTCCCAACTTTTTTCCTTGGAGCCATTTCCTTTTGTATCGATTAATGACTATTAATAACCCCAAAATGCAAGTTTTTGTGCAACATGTTTACAATTTTGGACTACCTCCAACTGGACAACGCCTCTTGAGGCCCGGAACCCAGGTTGGGAAACACTGGCTTACACCATTTCAAAGATATTATGAACATGATAGCAAAAAAAAAAAAAAAAAAAAACGTCTTCTTTCGGCAAATTTTCATCATAGAGCGGATCATCTGTTTCCATCTGGTTCTCTTTTCTGCTAATACCTCGGTCTCACCGAATCCATAAACCTCCTCTTTAGCCTTACTCTTCTCCTCTTTCCTGGCAGCTCCCTCTTTAGCATCCTTCTCCCAGTTGTACCTAGCCTCGTTCCCAGCCTTACTCATCTGCGAAGAGAAAAGCCTGGTCACGACCTAAAGCAGAGTGTCTATAGGGGCGGAACTTCTGTTGTACGTATTTCCCCCGGAAACTATATATTTTGACCAATCACAACACTTGTTTCATTCACGGAGGAACTAAACAGATTTGTAAAGCGTCAACGTCATTTCCTTGGGCGGTACTTCCGGCATATTCCGGTACTTCCGTTTAGACACTCAACCGGCTAGGTCTTGCCCAGTGTGAGTTTTACCCCTCATCCTTCCTCCGCACATATCCAAACCATCTCAACCTTGCCCCTCTTGCTTTATCCCCAAACCTTCTAACCTGGGCTGATCCCTAATGTAGTCATTTCTGATCTTGTAAAGCCTTGTCGCTCCTAATGAGAATCGTAGCAGCCCTTTTGGACCAGTTTAAACTGACAAAATTACCTGAAAATGCAAAAAATTAGTCAGACTTTCCTATAAGTAATCTTTGGCCTCAAAAATAACAAAACTCCTGGCCCTGATGGCTATGGTAATGAGTTCTATAAGGCATTCAAAGAGCTCATATCTCCTCTTTCACTACAAGCATATAATTGCGTACTAGAAATAGGCATCCATCTTGGAGAGAGACCACATACAGTAGCTGTCATACATAAAATGAAGTTTTATTCATTAAACCACTTAAAGCCATTATCCTTCATTCTATACTTGATCCACTCCTTTTTACCCCCTCTACAAATGTCTTGCGAAAACAGTTAATCTACCAGCTTACAATGCATCGCAACGCGATGCGCTGTAAGCTTGTCGATCGCCTATTTTTGCAGAATGTTCGACTGTTATGACATGCCCATAATTGGGACAGCTAGGGTTCATGACAGTTAATATAAGTTATGGATTGCAGTTTAAAGACATGCTGGTTGGTGTGCGAGTGGAATGGCATTGAGTGCACAAACGCATAAGGCACCATACAGCATATCTGCTTAGTATCATTTATGCTCTGTTCTCTCCGACTTACAATATTAATATTTTTTTCCCGGTTGGGCTAAAAGGTATTTGCATCTTGATAAGCATCTCTATTAGACAGAACCCCTGTCCTGGTGAATCAAGGGGACACCCCAATTACACAGTGTGATAAGACCCAGCACAGATAACATCACACTGAGCAAGGTGTCAGATGCCTTTTCGACAGTAGACTAAAGACTTCCTACTTAATCCACTTCAGTGTTCAGTTATGTAACACAGTGGTTCTCAAAGTGGGGTCCGGGGACCCCCAGGGGGTTCCAGATGGTCCCCAGCAAAATGTGTTAATATAGCATCAAAATCAATTTAACCACTTTAAACCTATGTACAGGCTATTTGAAAATAGCAGATTTACAAGCTCACAACGCTTTGCAACGCTTGTAGGTCTGCCATTCAATAAATCTTGAAAATAGCAGAAATAAATGTGAGCAATTTGACATATTTTAGAACGTTTTAACAACACAAATCTTGTATGGGGGTCACTTGCTCAAAATAGTTTCTTAATGTGGGTCCGCGGCCAAATAAATATGAATTTGGGGTCCTTGACTTGGAAAAGTTTGAGAAACACTTATGTAACTATTCAGTGAATGAGATAGATGTTTTGCAGTGCTGAACCAAAGTTGTGCAATAATCATGCTTCACCTGCATCAATAATGGATTCCCCACCATGAAAAAAAGTTCCTCAAAGTGACTGTTCCTCAAAGTGACTGTTGGACAGTTATGTAATTCTATGGTGGTATGAAAAACAAAAAAAACACAGCCAACATGACATTCCTCAAGGTGGTGGGCCTTTGGCTGTTACAATGGAAACACCCCTATCAGATCCCCCCCAGATCATTCTGCTAAGCCCACCCCCCTGTCCTATCCTGCCTGACCCTGAGCCCTGACATTTTGATTGAGCACACTGGGGTCTTTGGTAACAAGCTACCACTGCGACGCCACAGCTGATTTGAGCTGCGTTTAACCATCCTATGACTTTCACACAAAGGGGATGGCATTTTCATAGCAAATATGACTCTCAGTCCACTAGCTGGGATGGTGACCTTTGCACCCGTGCTTGATGAGAAGTAAATGCCAATTGGTATTGTTGCACTGAACTGGAGTGTGAAGGGAGCAACTACTGACAGATGTGAGCTGAGCGAGCAGGTTACTAATGGATGAGATCGTTTCAGGCAGGTATAGTGTTATGCAACACAAACATACTGCTAAAAACAACAACATAATGCTGATTGGTGCTGACTGCAGTCTCTTCAAACAGTGGTAGTGTTGTAAAGCTGATGACTTTGTCCAAATTCTTGTTAGAAGCCATGAACATGCAGATAGCTGGGCATTTGATTGATGGCACACAAGAGTGAGCTACATAATTAATGTCCTCATTCAAGGCATCCCTCTAGGATGCTTCTGGGGCCCAGCAGGGGTTCTATATGAGGTTCCTAGAAAGGTCCTCACAGAGTTGAAGGCTAATTGACCATGTGTCATAATCTTTCAACATCCATCCTAACCGAACATATTCTGTTGTCAAGTCAATATAGAGATAGCATCTCACTCAGCTAAAGATAGAAATGGCATGGAAACAGTAAGGTACAGTTGGGAAATATCTAAACTAATATTCCCTGTTTTGTTTTGTTTTTCTTCTTAGAAATAGGGTGGGTGGATGGGTTGGAGAGGGGAGGGGGTTCAAAACAAAGCAAAGAGAATGAGTCACCGTTCCCTCAATCCCAGTCTGGATATAAATACACACACATACTGTATACACACATAGACACACGCGCGCACACACACACACACATACGTTTCCCTACGCATGGCTGACATTACATAAGCTGGAGCGTGGGAGGTGTGATGTGAGGCATGTATAATTCATCAATGTGGGATTGAATTGAGAAGCAGCAACATCCACCAGTAAAGCTTAATTTATACTTTGTTGAACGGTGGTGTCGCTCACCGAGAGTCAGTTATTTTCGGTGAGCGACACCATCGTATAATAAATAAAGCATACTGTAGATTACTGTAGGCTTTAGACAGCACTAAATAAACCGGCAACCCCCCCACCTCCAACCCCCAGATATGTCACTAATGTTTTGGTTATATTTAGATGGATTGCAGCATACAGTGCTCTCATGTTAGTGTTGTTTTATATCAGCCAAGTTGAGCCAACTCCTGGCAGGCAAAGCATACCTTTCACTGACAGATGTTCCACTGGCATTATATTGAACAGTAAAACATTTATCGATTATATTATAGTGCTAGAGATCAGGTTCGCCATGGTTATTGGGCAGAGGTGGGAAGCATAATTGAAATATGTGGCTCAACTAGGAGTAACTGTTATTTTTTTTATTTTTTTTTTGAGTGTTTGCCTAGGAAACCACACAGGAAAATAAGAGCTCACTAAAAAGTACTTGGTTGACATTTGAAAAAGAAATATTGGTAACACTTTCTATGAAGCCCATGTCTAAAGCCCATGTCATTATTGGTATAAACATACCAATAATGCATTATAATTTTCTCATAATACTGTATAATTATAAACTTAAATAAATACATATTCAATATTCAACACATACTATAATGACATAAGGTCAAGTATCATACAACTTCAGTAATGGCTGGACATTTGTTGCAAGGATCATAGTATATCATAATTCTCATACTGTAGTTGTAATGTATTATAATAACTGTTATAATGCATTATAGTGTAATTCTACTTAAAGTCACTTTAAGTGGTCATTGGGTGCTTTAACCACTTAAAGTTTAAGGGTTTAAGTCTTAAACCCTATATTCTTAGTTCACCGGTTCAGTGCTCCATACTGGTCCTTTTTCCCCTGATTACCAAATATGTTCTGCAATAATAGCAGATAATAGGTCGGAGTTGGCTTATTGTTCGTATCGGCCGAGAGCACGGGTGTCTATCCTCTATTCAATGCGCTAGACCCCTGGGAGATGGATTGCTGACGAGTGCAACACCTACCATAAGCTCCCAGTTACCATTAGTTACCCAAGCCATGCTCATACGCTGAGTTGGCAGTGCCCGGGATCAAACCCAGAACATTGTGGTCCAAAGGCAAGTGCTCTGACACAAATAGCAAATTTACAAGCTCTCAACACGTCGCAACGTGTTATGAGCTTGTAGATCGGATATTTTGTTGGCCCCAGTATAGGGATATGGTTAATGTGATTATTATTAAATAGTTTTTATAGATTTTTCTTGGTTTCAACAACAACAATACATACACCACACGACTGCATGTAACCACACAGTACATTAACAATACACTAAACAAAATTAGACAGTAATACAAAACCAAAAATTGAAAGATTTAAATAGAAAATAAAATCACGTCATTCTCATAGAGATTGTCACTTGCCATACAGAAATGGTTAATGTGATTAAGTCAAGTAAAACATATTATAAAGAAATCTATGCCAAGAACACAAAACGTTTCTCCCTACACCTCAAGGAAGGTAATTACTTTACTTAATGCACCCAATGACCACTTATAGTGACTTATAATCAAACTATAATTCATTATAACAGTGATTG
Organism: Gymnoscopelus microlampas; assembly: GCF_963454915.1. Taxonomy (NCBI): domain Eukaryota; kingdom Metazoa; phylum Chordata; class Actinopteri; order Myctophiformes; family Myctophidae; genus Gymnoscopelus; species Gymnoscopelus microlampas. Next base: position 14,825,491 of record NC_139952.1, on the reverse strand, counting down.
TAATGTAGTATCAAATAATATGGGAATTATAGACCCTGGCCAAAATGAAAAGCCAGTGAGTGACCAACAATTATGATACTTAATCTTATACAGTAAGTCATTATAAAAGGCTTTATATTGTGGTATAACTGTGATTATTGTTATAGCATTTAAAGTACTTATCAGGTATTATGGTATTATGAGGTATTATCATCAGGTATCATTGTATTATCAGGTATGATGAGGTATTATTGTATTATGAGGTATTATCATCAGGTATCATTGTTTTACGAGGTATTACTATGAGGTATTATTGTATTATGAGGTAATATTATGAGGTATTATGATGAGGTAATATAAGGTATTATTGTAATATGAGGTATTATCATCAGGTATTATTGTATTATGAGGTATTATTATGATATATTATCATCATCAGGTATTATCAGGACGCGTACAATCTCCCGAAAACACAGAATCGGTGCCTCCCCTCAGACCCGAGTTCGGACAGATATAGATATACAAGTTTATTCGGTTCTCGGAAACCGTTGGTCCTGCCATTCGGCACTGCACACCATGGGGTCATATGAGACACACACTGACACACCCCAAATTTCAGACCGTTTGGTCAGACATTTTCAGAGATTCCCCGAATCTGACTCACAGACTGACACACAGAGATTGTATTAATTATAGAATGATGATGATAGTGTTCAGATCAGATAATGATGCATTATAAGTATGTTTATAATGCATTATAGACGATTGTGCATATTCCAAAATGTAGCCTCTAAATTTAATTGTTGAATCTGAGTTTTACTATTTGTCCAAATCCATCAAGATTAATAATGTAGTGAAGTCCAAAGTGCACCTAGGATTGTCCACAGGTAACAAAATGGACCTGAGATGGTCCATTTGGTTACATTTGTACACTCAGAGTTATAACTGAGGATTTTAATGTGCACCACCTGGCTTCCTGGGGCCACAGAAGAAAACTTTGGATATGTCCGCTGAGCTCACTATTTCAACACCCATAACACAAAGACATTTTCCCACCCACATTCAGGACAGCAAATACTGCAATACCACACTGACAAGTAAACTTTCCAGTGTGGTATTGGAGTTAATTTTTAGGATGTCCTATACTGTATGTGAAACAAACAAACCGCATGTTGAATATTTCAGTCTGCCCTTCTTTTTTTTATGTACCACAGCTGCCATGTTTATCTTTTCTTTTTCTTTGTACAGTAATTCATTATTCATCATTTGGGCCGATGGTCTCTGTAGAGACATAACGCTATGAGTGCAATATATTGTAGATGTTTATTTTATTTGATGGACACCACAGTAGCATTAGATTTGTTAACATGTATGTATGCACAGAGACCAGATGCACTGTATTCAGTGTTTGTAGCTACATGCTAATTTACAGCACCTGTCCAAAGGAGACTTTTAAAAAGTTTAAATAGAAAAAATAAATACACAAATGTATTTGTGTATCTATGGCTGCATTACTCTAGGTGTGAGAACAGTGTTGTTTCTCATTTAGCCATGACGTAATACCTCTATTAAAAACATTCAAATTGTGTTGCATTTTCAAATCAGTTCCATCGTTTTTCTCCTTTAAGAGATAAACTGATTATCCATGAGGTTTCCTTTTTCTCCTGCTTATTGCAATGTGACAGTTAGTTACCATTTATTGAGGCCTGTGTGTTGACTATTGGTGTGCTTGGTGTCTGGTAACAATTTCATTAAGCGGGGAAGGAGCATGACCATGTAGGCATTTAAAAATAAACCTTAAGTTGGAATAGCTTATGAAGCTTTCAAGGCTAATTGTGCCCCCCCCAGATTGACAATGGTACCACCTCATTGGGTTTGTTGTCTATCATTATCTCAACCAGGCCATGTTTTCGTCCCTGTGGGTGTGTGTGCGTGTGAGCGTGTGTGTGCGTGCGTGTTCGTGTCACTTATTTGAATTAATATTTTATTATATCATGAACGTAATATCCAATCAACTACAAATTGAACTTGCCTCTATATAGTGCAACTCCATAAGCACTTTCACTTCTGCCCATAGGGGGTGCCACAAATGTGTTAAGTTGCACTTTATGTTGTAGAAATCCCCCCCCCCCCCCCGCCCCCAACACTCTGACCACAACCCGGACTTATACAGTCCTGGCTAGACAACCAAGCACTCTACTTTTCTAGTTTTTATTGTCTGGTTGTATAGTGATATGATGTGTTTAGGCGATTGTAAGGATTATGAGCTAGTGAGGCAGTATGAGAGGTGTAAGAACATCATGGCATGCTTGTAGAGCTTGGCAATGGAATGGCAGATACTGACTCTGAAGCAGTTGAGATTTGATTTTACTTTTTAGCAGATACTCATACTCACTGATTACCTCCTTATTTTGTCCCATGAATCTTTAATTTCCGTAATGCCTACCCGAATTGTATTAGTTATATTGTATTAACATACTCTACCATATAGATTGGAAAAAATACATATTATTAATAAAAAATAAATGACATACTGTAGTGCCGCTTTAATTACAAACTAGTTATAACAGAGTTTTAGTTATTTTCCATCTCTGTTATTGGTCTACTATAGTCTACTATAGCACTTGCAGCCCTTGGGAATATTAATTCTGAACTGAGCCTTTTTCACATTTTGTCCACAGAGGGCGCAAACATTCAGCTTTACAGTACTGGAACCTGACATTAATACTTGCATTTACTGTCTCTGTAAATGCAAAGTTTAACACTTTTAGTTTAGCATCCAAAATAAAGTCCATTCATATGAAGCAATGTATTAATTTGTTTGTTTTTAGCAGAGAGGACACGGTTGCATGATGTCAGAGTTTCTAGGATTTGCATCAGGCCTGCCAACAGGAAGAACAGAAAACACATGAAAGCTGGAATCTCTGCCAGTTGTGCTGGGTGGGTGATGTAAATGTAAAACAGCAGCAAGGGAGCGCCTGAAAAATATTCAGACTACAACGTTTAAAAATCATAGAGTACGTAGTTCACAGCTATTCTCAGCTGTGAGTGATTCATCATCAGAGATGCATATTGACAAACAGGGATATTGGAGAAGAAGCACAAAAGGAATGTGTCATTGAAAAGCTTGCATTCTCTAAATAAATGTAAAAAAAACAATCTGTCCTCAAATAACATAGATTTACAATACATGATGTGTGGGTTAGATACAGGTATAGAATACAGGTTCTCTCATGTGTAATCTATCGTGTGTGTGTGTGTGTGTGTGTGTGTGTGTGTGTGTGTGTGTGTGTGTGTGTGTGTGTGTGTGTGTGTGTGTGTGTGTGTGTGTGTGTGTGTGTGTGTGTGTGTGTGTGTGTGTGTGTGTGTGTGTGTGTATCCAAACATCCTTTTGTCAATATCTATTTACAGCACTGACCATGTCCCCGTGCTCCAGAACCAACTGATGAAAACAATCAACAAAAAGCATCTAGACGGACACCTAGTCTGTCATTCCCTGATAGGATCTTTTCTTCTGATAAGCCATGCACCATAACAGGTGGCGTATGCCATTTCAAATCCTGGTCTCATTGCTTGGTCATAATTTGGTTTGGTCTGTTTTTTTAATCGCTCACGACATTTGCATGAAAAAGCATGGAAAATCCTACTGTGTGAGTGCTACATACAGTACTTACACAATACTAAATAATATGATAGAAACGGTGAATAGATGTGAATAAAAGGAAAAAGCTGATGTCTCCCGTCCCACTCAACCATGACCAAAGTACATGGTGACACTAGTGGATAGTAGCACTATACTACCTCCAAGCTCACATGAGAACTCTATCCATGATCAATAAAGTGCATGTTACTCACAATGACCTATAGTCCCTCTTGGTCTCTCTTGCTTTACATGCATACTGCTTTTATGCTCCCTGGGGTCCCACACGCACAGGGACAGTGGAGCTACATGAGGGTTATTAAGTGCAGTGTGCAGCCCATAAATAAACTGATGTATAATCCACTAGGGAAACCGCATCCGGCAGCACCACCCCTCCCCGTGGATGCAGCTTTTTCCCCCCCAAGCAAGCCAAGTGCTTCCTCTCCCAACAACGAGAGGTGTCTAAATTGGAAGAGCAGTCCTCTGACCAGCACCTCCCCATTCCAAATCATTTTCCCCCAGACTAAGAGATGGGTCTAAAAGAAGGGACAACAGCATTCGATGGCATGATTGTTTCCCTATGTTCTACCCCCAGATGATTTCCAAGAAAACGCAATGCAGACATTCGGGCCATGTCCAGCTGTCAATGATTTTGACTATGCCCTGATTCTCCCTCATATAGAAAAAGCTGATCAGAGCACAGAAAAGTAGAGTGAGCAGATTATAGCATTGGCCTCTGCTCACTATCATTAAAGTTTATTTACAAACACATCACCATACCGTATCTACAGCATCTGGAGAGGCATTATATGCTAATGAATTTAGTTTTCCCTACCCTAGTTGAACGGCTTGGCCTTGCACAAGTGCCGAAGCAAGTCCCCCCCCCCTCCCCCGGTTATGTCACTGGAAACGCTGACACAATGTTGATCTTCTCCTGAAAGGCACAACTTTAGCATTCACCCCTCCCCTGGGTGAGGTCCTCTCTCTCATCCCACATCCTCCTCAGCAATGTTGTCACAGTAACCTGGCCTTGCTGGTCTGCAGTTGGGAGGATGACTGCTGCTGAATGGAAATGCAGCATGCTGCATGACTGTTATCACGTCGGTGGCAATGGTTGCTAACTTGCACACAGGAGAGCAAAATCCTAGAGAAGTAGAGCACTTCCCCCAAAAAAACGCTGGCCATGCTTAAATGAGACACTTGGAGGGGGGGGGGGCGGGGACGTTTTTCATCCTCCTTAAATCCCCCCCCCCCCCCCCCCCCCCCGAATATGTGGGTCATACAGGGACAGTGAAAAGAGGGGGATTTATTTTTCCTAAAGGCTAATTTGGTGGAGCACTGGGAGTAGGACTGAGCCATTAGGGTCGGACGGGGCACAGAAATAAGGGTTTACCACAGTGATGCTGTTCTGAGAAATGCTGTGCTTAAAGCTGGCTCTGAGTGAAGTGATTTTGTCACTAGGGATTAGCATTGAGGCGAAATACTTTTTGTTTAACATCATAGACTGGTCGATGTCTTTCCATTTCTGCTGCACTGATTAAAAATCTGCCTCAGACCAACAAATAGGTATACCCTTTACAGGGACTTTTGTTCCAAAATATGATAGAGCACATGAAGATGAATAAAAAGGGAATGTCCGCACACGATGGGCTGCTCGCCTGTCTTATTTATAATTTTAACCAAACAACGTTTCGCCCATGCAGGGCTTCATCAGGTTTTTGCACATGAAGATGCCATCAAATGTTCCATCTACAGTATAAGAACCAGCCGTCAACCCGACCACACACACACACACACACACACACACACACACACACACACGCACACACACACACACATTCCATGACTTTTATTAAGAAGAATTTCTGAGTTTTGCCTGAAAGCTTTATGACGGTTATTTTGATTTGTGTGTGCCAGACTGCTCTTCAAAGACCTTGAGAATCCATAATGGTATTTACCCGTGTGTGATGCCACTCTTTACGTAATGCAAAGCATACCACACACATACACACAGGCACTCGTGTACAGTATATGTACACATACTGCATAAGAAATTGATTGGGTCGCATGAGTATAGACGTGTTATGACATAACCAATAATCAAATAAAAACACAATTTCCAAATTGTGCATACGTTTTTAATTTCGATTGCTCCTTCTAGGCTATTGTATCCTGTTAGAATTTTGCAATGACATACAGCCAGACTATCACATCAAGGGTATAATAAACTAGTGCAGACATCAATATTATTTTTCTCTGAAAGCATAGCTGATTGCCCTCTTTGAACCAAGATATAGGCAAATATTGTCCAGGAAAATAAATGCTTTTAATTGATTATTCCATTGACTGATGGACCAGCAAACAAGGTTTGATTATTGAAATGGAGGAAGCTTCTATTTATGCCTAGATAAACAGATGGTTCGATGGACAGTCACATGGTGTCTAAGTGGAGCTCTGAGACAGCGTTGAGAGCTATGAGAGCACTTGCTGCAGTATCCTGGAACACAAAGAGACAGCTCTTCTGTGGGAATGCCTGGTGTTGTTATTGTACGGCTCAGGATGTCAGGAGAGCCTCCCTGACCTTGAATTCAACTAGTGGAGAGGGATTACTCACACAAAGTAATGAAAACTGACTCACACTATTACCATGCAGCTATTGACAGCATGTCCACGGTGTCACACAGTAAAATCCTCAGTGCTAATTTAATTCTGACCGTAAGGGTCTATTTGGTATGTACATTCACAGAGTTACAAATGGATAAATTAATGAGGATTTTACTGCGCATCACATTTTTATAGTCAAGGTTCAAGGTTTCTTTATTGTTACATCTTGTGTATGGGTACATACAAGTACAGTCATTTTGTTATGTGCTCCTTGAAAATGCACAGCAAGATATACAGCACATGCTGGTGCTGGATGGTTTCAGCTGCACATGGCAAAATGGAGCAAATATTCAATGTGCTTATCAACAACTCTGGAGAGAACTATTGAAGTTGAAGCATTCAACAGAGTGGCAGAATAATGGTCGACGGCAGCCCATCCACTCCCAAAAAGGAAGGGATTTAGCAGAGAAAAAAGGGTTTGAACAGCTAGGCTTGCGGACAGACTTATGGGCTGTCCATATCCACAACTATAACGCTGACAGTGGCGAACAATATCACTGGAATCCCTTTCAGAGTGATTTGAGGAACATTGGAACCCCTGACAGCCAATCAAAATCCCTCCGAATTTATAGAACTTTATCATTATTTAGTGTGGATGCTCAAGTCTTCGTTATAGTTTTTGTTACAACTTAGATTGGCTATTTTTGAAAGAATTTGTAAAGCATTTTGAATTTTATTTTTTATAGAGCTTGTGGTTAAAGGTATAGAACTGTATGAACTATATAAACAGCAGCAAGAGGAAGAACAGGCAGAAAGCTATTCCAGAACTTTGGATGACCAGGCTTGTGAGGCTACCCTGACCTGAGGGGCTTTAATGACCAAACCGTCACAAGCTAGGAAGCTTAGGAAGGTGGAAAGGGAATATGAACAAAACTCATACCTTCTTTGCAGCAGGAAGAGAAAACCGATGTTGAGCAGAGATAACACAATGGACCAGGCTTCTGAATACACCCCTCTCCTCCTCCATACATGGTGCTGAAGGAGGTTCCTAAATCAGGTTCATAAGTCAGTCAACTTCTCCCATCACAAGGATGTGCAGTCTGCAGGTGAAATTCATCCAGATCTGCAGAGGGAACAAGATGAGTCTTTATCCATACAACCTCTGTTCGAAGTGTCCACTTTTAGTACAGGCTGTTCATTAGGCACCTTATTTTGCAGTTCAACAGGAAGGTAGATTAATTTGCCTCATGCTTTCCTCAATCCATGCACTTTCTTCCTCAGCAGTGATCTCTGTCATTTTTAGGAACATCACAGCTTTGAGGCCATGGTCCATCATTCACCCAGCCAGACAGCAGCCTGGCCTCTTCCTCTCACCCGATCATCACCCAAAGTCACTGCCCTTTCAGTATCAACTAATGTGAAACAAGCCTCTCTGACACCATACCAGCAATAGGCACTTCCTCAACAACCGTTGAGCTAAGTTAACAGAGCTTATGGCTGAATCTACCTATGGCATGCCCAAATCTTGTTTGATTTACTTTGAATCTAAAAAGTAAAAAGCATTCTCAATGCCCCTGCAGTTAAGGCTAGAGATGTTGAAGATTTTGAGGAATTCTCACTGTCTATCAGTGCTCTGATTGGCTTACTGCAGTTTAAAGCCCTTGCCAGGTGCATCGCAAAAACGAGCAGTTGTTAAAGAAGGGTGATGCAAAAGTGGTTACTACGTATTTCACACATGCACAGAAGAATATGTTTCCCCATCCAGAAACCAATGGATAATTGAGAACAAGCAATGCTGTAAATGCTGCAGAACACATGCTCCTGAAGCCTGTTCTCTCCAGAAACCCTGTACTGTACAGTATGTAAGGATATGTCTATTAAAACTATTTTACATGAAACCATACTGGAGAGCACTTGCAAATACATGTATGCTTTACGTGCTATGTCGACACCAGCGACCTTGAAGATTATAAGGTTGTATAGATTGTGGTCAGCTCCCCGATTTAATCTGGTGATTCAAACACACCCTGGACCAGATGGTTGGGTCAGAACAGCATGTCAAAACCCCAACTTACCTCTGAGTCAGACAAGTTGTGTAGCTGGTTCCATTGCCTGATGTCTCTATGTACAGTATAAAGGACATGAATGTAGTTTCAAAAGGGGGTGAAGCAATGTTGAAAGTCTCCCATGACTCTGTTGAGCTCTGGGAGTAGCAATGTGGACACACCTGTGCTGCTTGCAGTCAACTAGAAGCGGGTGAACTCAATCTGCCCTTGATCAGTGCTCCTATAACAAGGAGGAGAAACCATTACTCTGTTAGCTCTGCCACCAACCAGTTCTGTGTCCCCTTATTCTTATTGTGTCTAAAATCCCACCACTTGATGAAACTAAATGGGAAGTTCAGGGGATTTCTTTTTTTTAATCTGCTACCTCGCTTTCCATAATTCCAGTACCTCATGTCCGATATTCGATGTCCCTTGGCCCCAACCCTCTCCAATTAGGTTATAGCTGTAACAAGTAAGGAATGGGGGTGGAGGGTAGCGAAGGAGTTGGAGCGTTGCTGGGGCAACAGCCTCAGTTATGTAACATCATAATATCATAATGTGTACAGTACACCACCCCCTCATCCCCCTTCTCCTTTAAGTGCTATAGCGAATGTATGGCAATAGACAGCTCAAACATGTAGCTAAAATCCATACATGGCAGGCATTTACATTTTAAAAAGCAATGCAAATCAATGCAAACCCCTGTTGCATTGATTATATAAAAAAAGACCCTACAAAGACTGCAGTGGACAGTATAGCTGTATAATTTACAATAAAAGGAACATTTTAACAGCCACGTGTGTCAACGCTGATTGACAACATAGTCGGTTAGGAAGACTAATGTCTATTTGCTCTTTGGTTCTGGGTTCTATAATGGCATTTAAATAGAACACCGTCTACCGTGATATGTGGTAGTCCTTATCTCCACAGACAGCCAGCGGTGCCAAACCCATTGGATTTATACGGCATGTTTAAGACCAGTTCCTTTCACAACTAGAGCAATAGGAAACGTATGTGGGAAAAGGGATGAAAGGACATTAACCTATAAATACTTCAATAACATTAATCCTTAACCAAGCGCTCGACTATGAGCCAAGAGAAATAGGACATGGAGACATTCCCCTTGTGAATGCTGTCTTTCTTTGGAAGTTTGTGTTCAATGAATATCTATTTTTGATGTCAGGGAAAACAAAGAAAGCAAAACATGAGAGCCCCATGAACATAGGCCACAGAAGGCAGACAACCAGAAGTGCCTTCCCGTCGACGAAGTCACATAAGAGCCTATTGTTCAGCAGGACAGCTCTGGAGGGCAGCTGTGATTATTTTCTGAAACCACTCCAGGATATTAATAGCCCCGCTGCCATTCACTGCCATTGCTGTGGAGGCAGCAGAGGAAGTCCCCCTCATCATTCTGACCAAATCAAGATTATATCGCTGCACTAGACAAAAGTTTAACTGACATGGCTAGGATTCAGGAATGAAATGGAACTCTGAATAGAACTGTCCTGTGGTCAGGAGAATCCATCCACTGCGTCTCAAATCTAGACCCATGAGAAGCTTTGGTCCACATAAACACTCAATGTGCCTCTCTCCCTGAGATTATGTTTTACACAGTAAAATCCTGTGTGTCAATTTATTAACTTTAATTTTACACTGTCAGTGAAATTAACGCTCTGCGATTTTACTGCTACTGTATATTATCTCTTTGTCCTCTCATAGACACTATAACTAATTTTACAAGCATAAAATAAATGTTCCAACCTCACATTTTTAAGTCATGCAGTAAACTTATTTCTCCATTTCCCCCTCTTTTATTGGGTGATTAAGAACCAACATTTGCCAGTGTAGACAGCGGTGAATACACATTTAAGTAAAATTACACTATATTATGTTAATGATAATAGACTTCTTATTGTATTAGATAGTCAGATGAACTCCTCGTTATTTTCCTGATTATGTCATTTTTTTTTTACAAGCCCAATGTCACTGGCAGTCTATGCATATTATCCATGGGGGGGGAATCCTTAAAATGAATAGAGTCATGAGCATAAGCTCGGCATCATCACCAAAATTATGACTAAAGCCTGATTTATATTTTGTTGTACGACAGATTCTAAAATAAGCACAAAAAAACATTTAATTCCCATTCTATGGGAAACATTCTTTTTCTCTTATTCAATTGTGCCATTTTAAAGTTGTTGCAGTTGAAACAGGTGAGTCATAAAGTCCCACTCTGCAGTCTGCAGGAAGCCTGTGACATGAAGGTGGGTGGCTGTCACAAAATCACTTATTAATATGTAGATCTGCCTCACTGCAGCAAACTTTTCTCTGGATGTCAGTGTGCTTTTTTCTTACAGTTTGCTGCAAACGCAGTCATTAATGTAACGTGAACATTTATAAAAAAGTTCAGTCTTCTGTTCAGTTCAGTATTCATGCCTACGATAGTCTGTAAATTAGGTGGAAATTTTCAGTTTGGATATATCTCTGTACATTTTTTCCCCTTATTCGGTTTCTGGCTGACAGCTTTTTCGTTTAATACAACCTGCCAGGAGGGTAGCAAAGTGATGCTATTGTTTTTATCTGATCATCTCAGCATGTCACCTGCTCACATACAGTATACTTTGTGCTTCTATTGCAGTGTATTAATTTCTAGTAGGAAAAGTGCCATTTATGTCCACATCTGTCCAGGAGCTATTCTATTTACAGTAGGCCTATAGGCTATGCAACAACAATATATGCTCCTTTTTTAGGTGATGTGTCATAGCTACATCCATTCGTCATCGTGGTCATAAGTCAAAGAATGATCGCCGACAGAGGATACAAATAATACCACCATGACGTGCCTATATAGGCCTACTAGATGAGCAACAGTAGCTCTTCACCATGGTGCATGGATTTTTTACTTTACTGAGTACTTTCAATTTTCAGAACTTTTACTTCTACTCCACTACATCTCAGAGGTAAATATTGTACTTTTTACTCCACTACAATTGTTTGAAAACTTTAGTTAACGAGTAGTTACTTTGTAGATTTTGATTATTATTACAAAACATAGAGTAACCACTTCAGCCCATATACATTTCGACCATTTGAAATAGCAGATCTAGGCATTGTGAGCTTGTCGATCTGCTATTTTCAAAAGATTTGTATACATTTGAAAACGTGTGAAAGGGGACGTTCTGTATAATGAGTACTTTCTACTTTTGGTACTTCAAGTACATTTTGATACCGATACTTTTGCACTTTTACTCAAGTACAATTTGAAATCCATACTTTTACTTGTAACAAGCATATTTCTACATTGCAGTATTGATACTTTTACTTAAGTAAAAATGAGAGTATACTTTTTCCACCACTGGCTACATGGGAAAGCCCGGGCCAGTCGTAGTGGTGGTGGAGGGGCTCAACAACGTGACCCTGACAACAAGGAACCACCGGGCGCTGGGGAAAACCGTCAGTGCTCAACTATGTAGCAAACGGGGACATCGCCAAGGGGGTTCGCGACGGACGACACCAATCGAAGGCACTCGCTCTCGGACGAACGCGACTCGGAATAAACCGTGAGCCACGCGGCGAGGTGGCTTTCAACGCACATAAATCACCACGGCGATAAATGCACGGCTGCGATCGTCTAATTACACGTCATTTTGGGCAGGAGCGTATGCGCGAGTCGAGCGCCTCCCTCCCGTACGCTCCCTCCCCTAGAGTTGACATCCTGTGGTCGGGAGGCGGAGACGGGACCCCCGTTGACGTCAGTGGGCCTGTCTGTTTCCTGCAATAGAAAGTGAGCGAGAAGGTGAAGAGAGAGAATACATACAGACCTTCTTTGCCCCCCCCTCTCCCTCCCCTTTATTTATCGTTATGGTGCGTTATACCACAAATCCCTGACAGTAACTTAAAGACTGCACTTTAATGTGAGTATGAATCAATTCAGTTTTAGGACATTTTGTAGAGGCGTTATACTTTCGGAGCTGCATTGATCATGTTCAGTCGGTCAGTGTGTGCATTCACAGGGCTGCTCGTGTTTGGCTGCTGCTGCTGTGTGTGTGTGTGTGTGTGTGTGTGTGTGTGTGTGTGTGTGTGTGTGTGTGTGTGTGTGTGTGTGTGTGTGTGTGTGTGTGTGTGTGTCGGGTTGTTGGTCCTTAATATCAATGTCCTCACTGTTTTCTGTCCTTAATATCAACGTCCTCACTGTTTTCTGTGGAATGGTTTGTTTGGTGGTGATCTGCGCATTGTGGCAGTGGCATGTTTCAGTCGTATTTAAAAAAAATGCAGATAAGCTGGCCGACGCTGTTACAGTCTGCTGGTCTCTCATAGTGCCAGCATAGTAGCATCGCTGTTTTGGTGGAGACTTGTCGTGCAGCATACGGTGTGTGTGTGTGTGTGTGTGGCAACTGGCAACTTAACCTCTCCTGCTCACTACGCAAGTATGCAACGTGTAACTGTCTCTCTCTCTCTCTCGCTCTTTATACCGTAGGTAAACCATTTCCCGTTCGCCTTGTTCATGTTGACAATGCCATCCCTCATTTTTAATGGAAGCTATGTATATGTAACGGATGAACACATAGATAATAACACTGCAGATTGTGTTGGATGATTAGGGGAAGCAAGCAGCGTCCCATAAGAGCGCTGCGTGTTGCAGAGACACAACCGAGGGGTTTTCCCTGACTCCTCCCTCACTTACAGGGCGTTCATCAGCGTTGCCATGTCTGCTTATTATAAGCGACTTTGGTCTTCTTTTTCTGTAAAGTTGTCTGTAAAAAAATGGTGGTTGCGGTGTTTTGGGCTTGTTTCTGAACGTGCACTTGCTTATTCAGGCTTTCTTCCAATTTGTTATTATTATTTAAACCGTTGGTTCTCAAATATTATCATGAAAATGTTTTGTGCCAGGGAGTATTTGTGTTGTTAGAATGTTTAAAAAACATTCAAAATATTCCACATTTTATGCAAATAAAATAGCAGATCTACAAGTACAAGCTCATGGATCGGCTATTTTCAAATAACCGACGCATTCATGTTGCTTCTTTTGGGGTTGTTTTCCTAAACGTGGTTGCTTGTTTCTCTCACACAATTTGGCAACACTGGTGTTCATGTGTTGCAACAGGCATAGCATATGCTATTCCCACGCATTGTTTTTGCTGACTGTATTTTCCATTCAATGAATGACCAACAGGATCCAAATCAATTATGTGCATTTTGATATATATATTTATATATTTTCTGTATTATGCCCATGCCCAGTCCATGCCCACTCTCACCCAAAACATGGAGATAATCACCATTGTGCGGAGGCTATTGCCACATTTTTACGTGAAAAGGCTACATTGTGATGGGCGTGTGATTATCATAACACAAACACGTGATTGTGCCACTGACAGCTTTCTTAACGCAGTGCGCGCGATCAGACTTGGTTTTATATAAGGCTTTGATTCCGGTGGAGAGAGAGAGAGAAAGGGAGAGAGAGGTGAGGTCTGGAATTCTCATCATGTGTGAATGAATGACTCAGATCACCTCACCTGCAAATGCACGCATTCCATTCTAACAGGTTTAGGACATGATGGCGTTTCAGTGCAGTGTTTATGCGTACAATTCATTGTAGTGCATCCTTGTTCCTTGTACTATTTGTATCGACCATGCAGCATCAGGGTGTTTCCTCATATTTTTTATGCTCTCTTTCCCTCTCTCTCTCTCTCATCTCTCTCAGAAACACACACACACACACACACACACACACACACACACACACACACACACACACACACACACACACACACACACACACACACACACACACACACTCTGTCACACTGTCACCAGACAAAAATGTGCATGCTTATTCTTTCCATTTCATCTGTGCTGCTGTCAGACCTAGTTAATATTTCCATCATTGCATATGTGTTTACGTGAGAGCGTCTATGTGACTTTTTGGTGTTTCTCTAGGCTATGTGGTGCATGCTGCTAGGTACATTCTGCCGAATTGAGATGCCCGGGGAGATGATGTCATTGCTGTAGTGCCACATGTACCAGTGTGTGTGGTGAAAAATCACCATCCAGTTGTAGTAACTGTTATGTAATACTGGTGAGACAAACAAAGACTGATGCTGAAGCGCCACGCTTGTCGCATGTGCACGATGGGTCATGGTCTTATAAACTATACATGAAAGAATATAGCCTAGATGTGTGGAAACAGATATTGCATTAAGTATAATTTAATATAATTTTATGGCTAGATGATGCTTGTATTCATGCTGTGCCTGTCCGTTCAATGGGAGGTGAGCTTATATTCTGTAGGTGATTATGTATATCAGGGAGCCCACAGAAGCATGTGCAGTGCAGCGGATTTGAAAGGTTGAGGTTTTGGTAACATTTAACTTGAACATCCCCCTTTTACCCAGTGTTTCTTTAACCAAGCCAGAATTTGCATGAAGCCTGTATTAAACCCCCGACCATTCCAGCGTAAAAAGGGCATCAGAAACAATACAGAGAGTAAAAACAGTTCCCCTGTCAGAATGAGTTCAATCTGCCCTTTTGATGTTTGCATAGCCCTTATGCAGCGGCCTGTGAGAGTTAACTTATACAATTAGATTAGCCTGATAGCAACCTATCTGCTGGCTTCCCAAGTAGCCTGGAGCATTCAATACCCGAGCGCAAACAGAACATTATTGTTTGCGCCTTTCGTCATCCAAGCTGCCGTTGTTCGTCAAAGAGAAGGGCAGGCGACCCATATCAGACACTGACTTGTCAATCAGACGTTGACCAAAAACAACAGCCCTCTCGCTTCTTGGTTTTTGCAGAGATCAGCATGTGAGATAAATGCTGCAACACAGCTTATATTGGTACGAAGAGAACATACTCACGCCTCCGCCCACTATCTACTGGTCTCTCCACCTGACAGGCCCAGAAGGGGGTCTGCCTGGACTGAAATTCTCAAACTCAATCAGCACTCTCCCTGCCAAGTGAGAGTGGTGGGTGTTGCGTTGTTAGCTTGAAATTCAGTTATTTGTTACGAGTGACACTGTCATACGATGGAGCATAAATTAAGCTCAAGCGGGAATTCTGCAAGGCCCACTTAGTGTTCATTGATCTCTGCTGTTTTATGCTTTAGCCAGCCGATGACTGTGAGTGTCTGTGTGTGTTTGTTCCATAGATGTACCCACAGTGTGTCTCTAACTGTGTGGAGCGGAAGTCAGTTCCTCTCAAGATCCAAGGACTTTAGAACCTACTTTACTCAAGATGTACCTGTGAGCGAAAGTAAACATGCCACGCACCAAGCAGAACAACCCAAGAAATTTAAAAGGTAAGTTGCAATTCTATAAATGTATTTATTTTTTTAAATAACTTTTTCAAATCAATATGATATCATTCCAAAGAAAGATATCCATGATTTGGAGAGAAAAAAAAAGTATCCTTCCTCTTCCAAAGTGTCTGGGTTCAAAATGATCTTTTACTTTTAAAGGTGCAAGTTATAGTAATACTGTTGCTGACAACATTTCTGTCTTTGTGTATACAGTCAACAATGTATTAGAAATATTATCTCAAGGATATCAGGTAGCATTCTTTCCAAATGAATATATTGCTATTTTGGAGGGAAACTCTTCATAATGTATTCTATTTGGTTGCAGGATTTGTAGTGTTGCACATGAGTATAACAGGAGTTACTGATCTGGCTTCCACCACCAAGTAGGACACTAAGACATACAGCGTAATTACTTCCTTATTACACAGGTCCATAGATAACTAGTGTATTAGAAATCAAGCAGATTATCATGGGGATGAGGTACTGTAGAGGGCTAGTGGTGACACTAAGGTACTGTATCACTACCTGCGATGTCTGAATATGCTGCACTTCCACTGTCTTTTACACTTCTACCGTATAGCTACTTCTGGGTATACTGTACACTGCAAGTGGCTTCATTTCATTATAGTGGGTTCTGTGTGGAAAATCCCCTTGTACCTACCTGAATACACTATTTTGGGTTCTCTGATGTTCTTTCTTTAATTATAAATTTGTTATGTATTTTTGCACAAATGCATGATTTGATCCATTTCAGCAGTTGTTATATGTTAATTATTGTACGAAGGTGCTAGTATCACAGTGTGACCTGTAGGTTGTAGGACTACAGTAGGTGTGATTAGCCCATAGGACATAAAGAAATGTGGTGGACCCATTGAAACTGGGTGTGATGTGTATGAATGTGGGTACACTGGTGATTGTATATGAAGTCTATTCATTGAATAAAAATGTGGCTTTTGTCTGTGAGCTGTGACCCAGATTTTCACTGTTATTTTTTATATAAACACCTCCCCTGTGCGTACTGCATTGAGCTTACTTGGACAAATAATATGAATAATTAAGTTTTATTGCAGCACATTACCCAATAGAGGTCCATACAAACTCCAGCCAAATTACTCTAGATGCTATTTTTGATGGAGGCTCTTAAACTTCTTTTTACAGCAGACTACAGTGCCACAGCTGTTCTTGGAAAAGATAAACGATACAACCAGAAAAGATTAAAGCTGATGTTATTTTTGACATTTTGATTGATATGCAAGGTGAGAAAAATACTGATGAATACTGATATGAAATCAGTTATAGTTTTCTCTTAATTATTCTCACCACTTGAGACTCTAATACATGGGTCTTCAACAGGAGGCCCGGGACCCCTAGCCGGTCCTCAGAGTTACTACAGGGGGGGCCGCCAAATCATAGTATTTTTTTTTAATGAACCACTTTAACCTTAGAATCCCTAGAATTTTGGCGAAGAGGTTTGGTGTAGAGGGGAAAAAGGTCAAGTTTACTAGTATTGAGGGTTTAGGTGGGTAAATGTCTGAAAATACACATTAACATGAATCCAATATATTAATAGAGAAGATAATGTTATCAATAATGTAGTCAAACAAACAAAAACATGAATTTACACAACACTGATGATAGTGCTATGCACTATCATCTTCAAGTCTATGAAGCCATCTATGGAAAGGTTTAACCTGCAACAACATCATTTCCAATGTAGTGGGGGTCCCTGCTTCATCTCTCTCTCTCAGCTAAGGGGTCCTTGGCCTGAAAAAAAGTTGAAGACCCCTGCTCTATTATTTGACTTTTCTTAGTACTGTCCCCTTGTGTTGCGCGCGCACACACACGCGCGCACGCACACGCGCACGCACACGCGCACGCACGCACGCACGCACACACACACACACACACACACAATCCTTACTATCAAACCAGCTTGATGAGACCATGCTCTAGCTTCTTTGATTCGCCTTATGACCTATGACCTAGTTCAACAACCCTCTTCCAGGCCTGCACTCAAGGCGTTTCCTTCATCAGACAGGAAATGCTCATTGCATGGCATGCTATCACATGCTTAGATTCTGCTGTAGTGAATTTCTTTCTTCCGAACTCAGTGAAACCCCCCCCCCCCCCCCCATCCTTAGCCGAGCCATCACATGATGATGCCTGGTGCTCAAGACTAAGTAGTCTAACATTTAAAACTTTTGCTCGAGCCTTTAACCTCTACAGTCTTTTAACTGTCAATGTCACATTTTTATTACATTGCAAATACTTTTGAAAAAACAAAACAAAACGACAACATACATAAATGGACCAGAGAGAATAATACCTGGGTACTTAAGGAGAGACTACCAAAATAAAATACTGGAGCACTCGACTGGTCTGCACGTATTTATTATTTTACAGGGGTGACTCAGTCATTATTTTACAGGGGTGACTCAGTCACCCCTGTAAAATAATGAATGCGTGCAGACCAGTCGAGTGCTCCAGTATTTTGTTTCGGTAATCTCTCCTGAAGTGCCCTGGTATTATTCTCTCTGATTCAAGTTGTCCCTGTTGAGCACAGACGAGCCCTTCTACCTTCAACTGGCTGAAGCGCGCTGGACCTCTCTTTGTACATACATAAATGGACATCAGTTTAGTTCAGTAGCTTGAGTTTGGTTGCAGCAGCTTGAGTTTGGTTGCAGTAGATTGACTTTGGTTGCAGTAGATTGACTTTGGTTTGCTGAGAAAACCTATGTCCACAATGCCTTGGAGCGCTTGGCACAGTTCTGAATGCTGATGCTAACCAACAGTCATGTCAAGACTTATCAGTCTTTGCCTTGTCAACGATACAAAGATATAAAAAAGACAAGACCAGGACAAAACCTAATACATGGCTGGACTGTGTAAGAAACGCTAGAGGGCTTTTAATTCAATGGATACAGGAAGCGGGGTCTCTCTGTTCATGTAACATTGATAATGTAACTTCATATATGCCATATCCACCATCATGAATCATGAATGGTGAAGTTCTTTCACCAGAAATAAGTGTGTTAATATACTGTAAAAGTATAATAAAAGTGTGTTCGATCTCTCTCACACACACACACACACACACACACACACACACACACACACACACACACACACACACACACACACACACACACACACACACACACACACACACACACACACACACACACACACACACACACACACACACACACACACACACAGTTTTAGTCATAAAAAAGCTTGGGATCGTCAGACTTCAGCACTGTATTAGGATAGATTACATCCCATAGTCTGGGAGGACGATTGCTCTGTGTTTGGTTAGTTTGTTAGGCCAACCTGGCCTGTCAATAATAGACTACATCCATAATTTGGAACAGAAACCAGGCTTTCCACAGGTACTGCGGAAA
Source organism: Gymnoscopelus microlampas (assembly GCF_963454915.1). Classification (NCBI taxonomy): domain Eukaryota; kingdom Metazoa; phylum Chordata; class Actinopteri; order Myctophiformes; family Myctophidae; genus Gymnoscopelus; species Gymnoscopelus microlampas. The sequence goes on along the minus strand of NC_139952.1, from coordinate 14,806,522 downwards.
GCCTGGTGATTGACACGAGTTTAAGTCAGTCAGAGACATTTGCGTCTATAGGGCTGGCGCCACTGTTGCGATCCAGCCAAAAATATATTGTTCTATTGATACCATCCCAGTCCCAGATCGTTGACGATGCTTATGCAGGTGAGCCAGGGTGGCATTCCAATGAATGGTCTGTACACACACACAGCATTAGGAATGATCCTATGACGCAGTTTGTGGGTAATAAGGCAGGAAGTTTGGGACTCCTGCCTCCTCCTTCATGTCCTTTGTTTAATTTTCTCAAACAGCTGGTCTCTAAGTAGCTTTGGCGGGACATTTCCCTTGCCCCTCATATCCCCTCACAGAGACAGATCCACACTCTGTGGGCACCATAAAAACAGCACTGTAGAGAGTAGATGCACAGCATTAGGGTTTACTGAAGTAGTTACTTTAGTATTTTGTGTAGTACACTATATGACATGTAGCCAAGTTAATTAACGGACAATTCTAACCCTAGAAAATGTTACATTTTTTTAACTTTAAAGTTGAGTTTGATTTTATCTTGCGTACCTCATTTTCATCTCAAAACTCGTACTTTTTACTGGCAAGCCTTCTTTCAAACCTTTATAGTGGCCTCCCCCTTTTATTATTATTGTTGTTATTAGTCTATTTGTTTTTACATATTTTGGTTTATTCTAGTTTTTATTTGTGAAGTTTCGAGATCTGTCTCAAAAGATGAGAAGCACTACGGCTATTTATACAAACGTAATTCATTATTTATATTTTTACTGATTTAAGCATGTGAAACCTTTTACGTTGAACAGACTTTTACTGTACATGCTCATTTTGAACTTTTATCAGTGGCCTAATGGAAAAAGAATGTCCTTTCTTCCCATGCTCTTCAATTCATTCTTGGATTAAAGACTGATTTATACGAAAATAGATGATCTATAAGCTCACAACGTGTCTTGAAGGGATGCTCTGTGAGCTTGTAGATCGGCTATTTTCGCCACACAACATCATCCGTCTGCGTGGCGTTTGGTCTTTATCACTAGTCTCCTGTCTATGGCTCTAACCTTGGAAGTGCATTCCAAAAAGTGCCCCTGAAAATGCCCAGACTTGTTAGCAACCACAGCGTTTATAGAGCCAACTCTGCATTCCTTTTTGTCTTATAAAAAGGTTCTCACACCGAAGCCCAGTGTGCCTGGACACCTGCTTTATGCGGAGAACGTGCTGTGTGATGAATGGGGAACAACTGCAGTAAAAACGGGGTACATTTAACACAGTGGAAAATGTTTACCCCCATAAAGCGAGTGCAGTGAGGGAAAAAAGGATGGAGTTCCCCTTAACTTAGTCCTGTACCATTTACTGCACCCAACACATGTCGGAGCAGAACCTTCTGTACAACACTGGAGTGTCTATATTGTTACATTTGGTTGATTTGTGATAAAGTTCAGTAATTTATGAGGTTTGAAGTGTCATTTTCCTAGTCCTACTAGTGTTTGTTTTGTTCTCATCTGGCAACTGGAAATTCAGTTGTCTTCATAATTTGAAACATAATGAAGGATGTCATAGCATTGGCAGTATAATATTTAGGCCTACTTCTTGGCTGGTGCCCCAAATCCTCAAGATGAAATTCCTCCCTAAATTAATATGGTCATAGTAAGAATATGCAATGCAACTGTTTCATATTCTGACCAATTTCATTGTTTCTTCAGAGCAATCCGTTTGGCTGAACAACATGTTTCACCCCCAGGCTTTGAGTTCTCTCACAACGCTTAGCAGCCCATCGAGTGTTTTACCACCTCAGTAATTTCTGACAAACCAACAACAGTCTCCTGTTAATGATCAACCAAACCTCTGACTTCATCACTGACTGTGGTTAAGTATTCAGGGGTCAGAGAAAACCACTCCTGTACTCCTACGATCAAAGTTGCAGGGTAACCTAGAGATGGCCTGATACAGGACCCACAGTCATTTGTTTATGGTTTAAAGACACAGTGCAGTTGCTGCCATCAGTAGAAATGCATAGAAAAGGCCACATTATTTCTGTCATTCTTGTGTGTTGTCACTGAAGTCAGAGATCTAGGGAGACTTAAAATGCCCCTCTGCTTTGACCTGCCCTGACCTCAACCTCCTCTGCAATCTCAGTCCAGCCCAGTGTCAGGCCACAGTCAGGGTCTCTGACAACCCACTACTGAAATCCTCATACCCTGCCACACTGGGGCTCACCACATCACTGCCTAAGCAAGTTCTATATCATTGGTGGACATTTGCATGACAATTGCAGGCAATTATTTAAATCTTTTAAATTTTGATCACTTGAGACTTGACATTCGTATATAATGTAATTTGTAATGTTTTGATGAGTTTTACTGTAAGTTACATAAAAAATGGTGTAAAACTGTAGAGAGAAGAATGCTACGTTGGATTAAAAAATACTCAGTAAACTCATTAAGATGTGTGATTTGTATCCTTGTAAGAAATCTCCAAGTTCCAAAATGTAAAAAGCTTTTATTTAATTGGCTGTACCACTGTGGAAAAAAAAAAGTATTAATTAATTGTGTGTTGAAAGTTTAGAGCATTGGAAAGAAAGAGTTAATACCCTGGCCCCAGTGAATGGATTTTTACATGTTGTGTCATGCTTATGCAGCCAAACCAGTATTTCCGTACTGTACCTTCAAATTACAGTGTGTGAAAGCATTGCGACTTGCACAAAGGGAACTTCTCTCCCAGAGGCAGGAATAACCTGGGGTTTTAGCAACAGTAACTACAACAGACAGGCTGAAACCAGCTCAGGGATGTCTGTTTAACTTGGTGGTAACCTCAGAGAAGCT
>NC_139952.1:14796209-14798709 GCF_963454915.1 Gymnoscopelus microlampas | reverse complement strand
TATTGGCGCTGCTAAGGCACGTTCACAGTGAAGCTCCTTACACACCAGGGGCGATTTTTTCATGCGAATAATATGTTTTTTTAAAAAACCTTATAAAGTCAATGCAAGCTTCCATGGAGCGAAAAAGCGCAGCTGAAAAGCGTCTTTTATTTATTCGGAACGAGTCCGAATTTTGCGTATATTCATATAATCGCCGGTGTGTAATGACCTATAGTGGGCCTGGGCAATAAACCGAAAATGTATCGAAACCAACATTTACAACCAATAACCATCTTAATCTTGCTCAAATCAAGCAAGTTAAAAAAATCTCCTCATACTGTATATCAATGAATCGACTAAACCGATATACTTTGTTGTACAACAGTGGCCGTGCAAAAATAGCCGATTGTATAGCTTGTATGTCTGCTATTTTTAATAATAATCGTTCCTTATGTTACATTGTATGTGCATTCACATAGTTTGCTAAGCGTTACTATAAATGCGTCTATACACACGCACGCGCATTTGGATACATGCATGTCCATGCAGTATGCATAGAGGATACGTCGTTGGAGTGGGTCCAGGTAGCTCTGGTAGCAGTGGAAAGTCGAAAGCTGAATAAAGAACTGAACGGCAATAAACCCAGCATGTAGACTGTGGGCGTTTTACTGGAAACAGTGGACTCCACAGGTCAGCAAAACAAGTCCCCTCTGTATAGACTCCTTATGTGAGAGCCACCCCGCCTCTTGACATGAGGCCTAGCCTGTTCATTCATAAACACCATGCTTTGTTTTGATCTCTCTTCTCTCTATGTGCCGCTGTACAACGTTAGACACTTTTTTTTCTCTTTGGTGATGCGTCAGTATACGTGTGTGCGTGCTGCGCGTGCACGGTTTGATTTGCTGGAGGGGGAAATCTATGCCTCTGCTTTTGATATCCCGCCTCCAGTGATGAATTTTTATGACCGGTGGGGATATGTTTTATATCCATGCTTCTGATCAGACTGAATTAAATACATCCATTTCCTTTTGGGAAATGTAGACTACTTGATATGTTTGAGATTTCTGTTTGATAATATCACAATTTGACAAAGTGTTGACAATGTGTCTAAATGTGTCAAAAAACAAAACACGCTTTTTATCGTACAAAGACGTATATAGTGCTTAAGTTGTAAAGGAAATGCCCCCCCCCCCCCCATGTTTTCTTTCACAAATCGAACCCTGTGCGGGTGCTTGTCGGATATTGACTGAGTGAGGCAGTGGATGAAATGGGAGAGGAAATTAATGGGGTTGCCTGTCCCAAAGTGTCTGCTTGTGTCAGGGGGATGTCCTTGGCTGAGCAGATCTGACAGATTCCAAAGGATCGATGATGAAAGATTGAAAGCCTGCCTGACATGACGTGTGAGTTACCCGGACGAGTGGGGTCAGCAAGGCCAGGCAGGTCAATATTTTAAACATGGTCATAAACACTCATAGACACACACAAACACGAGCAAGCCCACACAACAAGCACATACTGTATGCATACTGTAAAATACACACACACCCACACCCACACACACACACACACACACACACACACACACACACACACACACACACACACACACACACACACACACACACACACACACACACACACACACACACACACACACACACCCACACACACACACACACACTTCAGGGTCAGCAGCTTCCCAGCCTTTGAATCATCGTTCTCTCCTGAGTGCAGGATTGGAGTTGGTAGTGACAGGTGGCAGTCAGGTGTGAGGACATGATGCATGGTGTGGTGGTGGTTTCACGACAGGAAGCTCACGCTCCGCTCCCCTCAACGCGGGGTCAAGCGGTCATGTCAAGCCAACGTCAAACGATTGCATCCAGCGAGCAAGGCCATCACATCTGTTGTGACTGCAGAAATGGCTTCTTTTTTCCCCAGCCAGTCACCCGTATAGCAGGATGTTTCTACACACAAAGCCATAGACAACTGCTTTTCTACTTTCATCAAACCCGAAGCCTCAAATGAGAAAGGAAAAGAAAATGAAAGGGGCTATGCTTGTGAAAAATATGTTTGTGGCACCATTATATAAGACATAAGACAAGTTCATTATCTGCCCAACTTTGTTTTGGAATATTGTCACTACACCTTATTTAGACAAACAAAGAGAACATATACGTGACAATTATTTAGTTTTTTTTGTGTTACAGATATTGTTTCGATATTTTCCTGTTTTGGTGTTACTTTCATTCCCTGCAATTTTCAGTTGTTGTGAAGTCAAGTGATTGTTGTTTGATGTTTCATAGTTGTGTTTCCTTGTTTGGGTCCTGGTAAACTGCCTGGACCAAGGGTCTACAAATCAGCGTGAAAGAGTGGGAGATAGGTGTTGAGTTAAGAGAGCAATAGAGGGAAATTTAAAGAGGGTTAATGGAGAGGTTTTGAAAACAGGCATGTGTAATGGGAAGGGGGGGTGGGGGGCTGCGTGGGGGGGGGCTTACTGCCGTGCCTGCTGGCAGAGCTTCAT